>NC_043995.1:31369080-31374080 GCF_902150065.1 Myripristis murdjan | reverse complement strand
GCACAAATTACCCCACTCTCCCCTACAGGTTCGTAATGCACCTCCGCAACACGTGAAGTGCAGATTTTTAATTTAATTGATTTAGCTGAAAGGTGTGCAGTGTTGATGAGACCGAGCAGTGATGAGTTTCCCCCTTCTCTACCTTTTTTTCTTTTTTTTTGTAGTATGTACTTGTTTCATTTTTAACACGAGCATGCCTTTACTCTTGTTTGTCTCTCATCTTGTTTCATTTTGCTCGACACAGATTGAAAACAACAGCAGATAAAACTGAGACTGCAGCGTGCGGTGCAGAGTGATGTGAGGAGACGAAGACAAAACTCAAAACAAAGATTAATAATTACCTAAACATGAACATATCCTGATGTGCACAGTCTCCACATATTATCTAGATTATTATTCAGTTTACATGAAGCCTGCACTTTGTCAGTTTTCTTTTCTTTTTTTTTTAAATTCTCTTTGTTTGTGGCCTTGTTTTGGTTCGGTCTGCCATTTTAAGAGAAACGAGAAGTCAGATTATTATTGACAATAAAATTATATTGTTTTCAGTTCTTTCAACATCACAATTTCATCGCTCTCAGCCGTTACATAAAATTAATTTCCCTCAGCACTCGTCTGTTCCAAACTGCGGACGTCGACACGTTTTTACAGGAAAACTGGTTTGCCGGCGCTGGCAGGAAAACTAACTCGGCACAAATTTAAAAATGGAAATGTCGCCCAATTTACTGCACATGTGCACCACATTTGGTGGTTTGACACGTTTAACATGTCACTCATTTCTTTGTGTATGAAATAAATAACTTTTCACTTTATACATTTCTGTAAAAAATTAAAATAAAAAAAAAAACATTGTGAATATTTCCAAACGGCGTTCCTGCTGTCGGGTGAGCAGATGTCAGATCACGTCTCCGTCCTCGTGACTCGAACCTCGGCTACCTTCCTCACCAGGAAACAAACGAGGGAAAACAAGCGTGTGTGTTACTGCAGAGCCCGCAAGGCCAACACCAAATGATGTTTGACAGGATCCAGGATTCAGGACAGCTGCTCCTACTTTGTGACCCTCCCGTTTTTTTTTTTTTGTTCAGGATGTCTGGTCACCCTGTCCCCCCCGTCTCCCGTGTCAATTGATGTTAAAAATATTCAGATTAATGGTAAACCGACTCGCTGCCATGGATTGGACTCCACAGCCAAATTCAAAAAACGGGATTCAGACGTGCTAAGTGTGAACTCACAAATTTATTATGCTATGGGATGAGAGTTTTTATACTTACCTTTTTATACTTACCTTTTTTTGCACTTTTTTTTTGCACTTTTTTTTCACTGTTTTTATACTTACCTTTTTTTGCACCGTTTGCACCTTTCATTCAAGAATCTCAAAGTGTTTTGTTGCATCCTGTTGTTTAATATTGTTTTTATATTGCGTCTTGTATTTGCTTTTAAAGCATTTTTTTCTTTTGCAGTGTTTAATTGTGTTTTTATACTTAACTTTTTTTGCAGTGTTTGCACCGTGGATAAGGTCAGAGTGAAACGTTTTTTTTTTTTTTGATTCTCTGTATGTCTGGCACATAACTGCAGAATTGACAATAAAGCATCTTGAATCTTGACTCATCTCTGTTTTTTTTTTTTTTTTTTTTTTTTATTTAGAGTTGTGTTTACTTTGTAATGTTGGTAAAATTAGACTCAAGCAGGCCTGCTGGGTTAAATTAAATCCCTACGTGAGTGTAATCCATCCTGCCTCCCTGTCCGACCGCACCAAACAGAAAACGGTGATTTGGAGCTGAAAAATGATTTTGAGGGATGCACAACAACACACACTTGTTTTGGTTTCACTGTCAGCGCTCCTTGCTGCCCCCTGCTGTCCAGAATGGTGTAACTATCTAAATATAGGCCTACCTAACGTTTCAAATGTCAAAAACATCACAGAACGGGACACAGCTATTTTTTTTTTTCCAGTTTTTTAATGTGTTTAGTTGTTTTTTTGTACATGCGTTTTAATTATATCCAACTCAGCCTGAATATTGTGTTTTTTGCAGGGCAGTGCCGCTCTAATTTGCGCTAATGATTTAGGTTTTGTCTGTCATTTACATAATTATTAGTGCCGTCTGCCCGCTGCCTTCTGTAGTTTTACATGTCGGGCTTTCAGACTTTTTATTTTCGGTCTGGTATGAAAAACATGTGCCGCAGCCTCGAAAAATGTCTGAGGAAGGTAATCCATCACAGTCTGCAGGCTGCTGCAATTATTTTGTCTGAAAATCTTTCCTTTTTATCCTGAAGTTATTGTTGCGAGGGTGTGACAGAAATGAAAGTGTCCAGCAGGAAACAGCCGCTCTTTACTGCGTCGAATTGCTGTCACTTCTGAGATTTTTTTTTTGTGTGTGTGTGTGTGTTTTTAATTAATTTCAGGCCGAGTCAGTGTCAGAGTCAGCGGAGACAGCAGTTAAACTCAGGCTGGGTTTGGCAATGAAATGTTTACACGTCCAAAATGACAAAAAAGGAGGAAATGTTAAAGCATAAAGTTAGATACAGCAAACCTATAAAAATGATCAGGGGTCGTGTAAAAGGTCCCGGGGCAGCGACTCAGAGTTTGAGCGGCATCGTCCTTTAAAACAGCTGCTTTGTGTGTGTTTGTGGTTTGTTTCAGCTTTCATTTTTCAGAGCTGTTTCTGGCTCCGTGTGTGTGTGTGTGTGTGTTTCTCTCTGTGTGTGTGTGTGTGTGTGTGAGTGTGTGTGGGTGGTTTAACGGGCCAGACGTGGCCAGCACATTATTTTCCCTCTTTTCTGCCATGATTGTTTCTTACTCTCTGTTTTCATGCTTGTTAACTTCCTGACATGGATGTTGAAAAGAGTTGTTGACTGGAACATCTGCTGTGGTCTGTTTATGTCTCTCTCTCTCTCTCTCTATCTCTCTCTCTCTCTCCAAACCTTTTTTTTTTGTTCCCTTTCTCCGTCTCAATCTCTCTCCTCTATTTTCTCCTGCTGTTGAATTGAAGTCGGGCCTTGAAAACTGGTCTCATCTTCAGTGTTGAAATCTCATTTTCACTTCAAACACGGTAAAAATAATAATAATAAATAAATAAAAAACATAAAACAGTTTCATTTGTTTGGTTATTTTTTCTGGTATGAATCTGTTGGAAGGAGGCAGGCTGAGGCAGATCAGCCGCTTGGATCAAGAAAAATTCAGGAAACAAGTTGATTAGTGTTGGAAACAAGACGGATTATCTCATCCCACTGGGAGGTTTTTTTTTTTTTTTTTTTTTTACCTTGTTGGAAGAAAAACAAGATTTGAACTGTCAACATGAGCCTCAGTGACCTTTTTTCACTGCGGGGTCTGAACAGAAAACAGCTGACAGCTTCAAGATTAAAACATTTCAAGAGATCTAGAAACATGTATCATGTTGTTTTTCTATAATAATAATAATGAATACAGTCGTCCCTCGCTATAACGCGGGTCACCTTTCACGGCCTCGCTGTTTTGCGGATTTTTTTTAGTGCAATATTGCATGCTTTTTTTTTTTTTTTTTTTTTTTTTTTTTTTTTTTACAGAGCATTGTGTTCTGCGTCCTGATTGGCTAAGGGACTGTAGACCATTGTCAGTCAGTCTCCTCCGTGCCGTGTCTCCTGTACAGTACAGAATGTGTTCATTCTATAATACTGGACTTATTTTTCTACGAAGGTTTGAACTTTGAGAGTTTAAACGAGAGAAAAGTGAGAAAATGTTAATGCCTGTCTGAGAAAAGTGTATAAAGTGTGTAGTGAGGGGTTTTACAGCCTTAAAACATCTAGAATAACTGTAAAAAAAAATAAAGCTGACTACTTTGCGGATTTCGCCTATTGCGGGTTATTTTTAGAACGTAACCCCCGCGATAAACGAGGGACCACTGTAATCCAAAGGAAAGAGAGTAAAAACAAATGAAAGTAAAGATGGCAGCATGGAGGTGAACAGGTGAACAGGTGGTGTGCTGCAGCCAATCAGCTTCAAGCAGGTCGGTTCACTTTGTCTGATTGAGCAGAGATGAAGAAAACAGTACAGCTCTCTCTCTTTCTCTTCTCTTTCTCTTCTCCTTCTTAAATTTTCCCCTCAGTGGCCCAGAAACAAAATGTTTTAAAATTTTTATTTCTTTGTGTTTCTGTTGATTGAAGCAGCTCCAGCAGAAACACCATGTCTGTCACAGTAACACACAGGGACAGGGAATGAGTCCGGCTCCCTCTACATGTGTGTGTGTGACGGCTGCCTCACTGCAGGTGTGTGTGTGTGTGTGTGGAGACCCGATACGTGCCCGTCAGGACCAGGTGGGCTCAGTTTGGACAAAAATGTAGGAGTTATGTTCAGGTTATGTTCAGCCCTGCTGCCTGTTCTGGGAAACTTCCTGTACAGTGAAGCACAGGAGGCTCACACACACACACACACACACACACACACACACACACACACATAAACACACCATAGATTGTCTTTATTATTTAATGTGTTTTCCGAGAATAAGGCAGAGTTAGGGATTAAAAACCTCCTGAAGCAATAAGAAGAGTGTGTGTGTGTGTGTGTGTGTGTGTGTATGTGTGCGTGTGTGTGTGTGTGCAGAGTGTGTGTGAGATATGAAAATGAACTGGAAACATGACAGAGCAGCGATGATGTAACAGCAGCAACAGGCAGGAACACACACACACACGCACACACACACACACACACACACACACACACACACACGAAGAGAACGAACAGAAACAACGAAGGAAACAGTCGTTACAAAATTATTGATGAAGAGGAAGACGAGCGGCTCTTCATCACAGCTGGAAACTATTGATCTGCAGTGGGAGGAGCTGTGTGTGTGTGTTTGCATGTGTGTGTGTGTGGGGGGGGGGGGGGGGGGGGGGGGGAGGCCTTCATTTATTGAGGTAAACAGGAAGACACACACACACACACACACACACACACAATGAAAGGGACTCATCCCCTTGATTGTCAAGGCTGTGAGAAAGCTGTGTGTGTGTGTGTGTGTGTGTGT
>NC_043995.1:31154080-31364080 GCF_902150065.1 Myripristis murdjan | reverse complement strand
TTCACTCAGTATGTGCTGAGACACCCCTGTGCCTGGCGGCGTACTGATCTGGCCCGTGTCATGTGACGGCTCGAATGCGGGAGCCGGAGGAACACACAGAAAATAATGGCAGATCAGTCTTTTTTTCTTTTTTTGACAAGAAAAGTGCAAGAAAACAACAATAACAGTGAAAATGTGCAAATTTTTGTTCGTATTTAATTTATTTCATTCATATTTATATTATTTATTTTAATTTTAGTTTTATTATGCATCGACCATAATAAATATGGCATAAATGGTCTGTATTTGTCATGTAATTTGTCTTAAATGTAATAATATTTTGAATGAAAAAAAATTGCCAATAAGAAATTATCAGTATCGGTATCGATGAAAATGCAAGAAAAAGTATTGGTATCGCATCGAATCCTAAAAGTGTGGCATCGCCCATCCCTACTCCATGCTCCAGGTGACAGAATAACCGAGACCCCGCCTCTGTTTTCATCTGATTGGTCGACAGAGAACGACAGACTTCTTCACTCTGAGCAGCAAACGCCTCCTCGGAAACAGCGAGCGGATAAATGTCAGGTGCAACTTCAAACCCTGTGAAAACAATTGGAAACAGACATAAGATTTATTCAACAGGCTTCTATTTTTCTATTTTATTATTTACCTGAGAAGGGCCAGTGAACCCGAGGTCGACAACAGGGGAGTGAGTTTTCATCAAAAAATAATACAATATGCACTTTATTTAAAAACACGCTGCAGTTGAAGGTCTGTCCGTTTCCTTCTTTTTTTAATTTTTGTTTTCCTGTCAGAGGCGACGTGTCTTCGCTGTGCTCTCGTGTGGTTTGTGTTTTTTTTTTTTTTTTTTTTTTTTTTTAGCCTCTGGACGTTTGATCGGGCCGCCCAGCAGAGCATCAGCTGCTCCCGCCTCGGTTTTCACTTCGATCTGTGTCACAGGGCTGGACGTGGCAGAGCTCGTCTTCCCGCTGATGTTACGTCGGGGCTTCATTCAGATTTGCCTGCAAAGCGTATTTTTTCCGGCGTTTCCGTGAACGCCTCGTCTCCTCCTCGGCGTGCGTTTTGAACGGGATCCTGTTGGCGCGGCCTCCGCTGACCGTGGATGTTTCTGTTTTACGACGCTTGCTTCCCGTAAAACCAGCTACCGCCGTTAACTAAACTCCATCCGAGTGAATCAGAGTTTCCTAGCATCCCACACACACACACACACACACACACACACACACACACACACACACGTCCCTCCCGTGGCGAATTAGCCGCTGTTTGCTGCTCTTTGCGGTGGGGATGCCAGTTTGTCCTTCCTCTGCCGCCACACACTTAATTATACGACAATTATGATAATCTGTGCTTCCCTGCGCTCCTCCTCTGCTACACGTTCATATTTATGTTTGCATCCAGGTTTGTTGTCCTTGTTGTGGTTTGCGTCCCTTCCTGCACTTGCAATAATACTTAATTTTCTTCCTGTTTTCTCTTTCTTATCTGCGCTTTCTCTCTCTCTCTCTCTCTCTCTCTCTCTCTCTCTCTGTCCCCTGGTTTTGTCAGTAAACGCTGCTCTCCTCTGTTCTCTGTGTGTGGTCGACAGTAAAACACCGAGCCGGTTTCTCTCTCTCTCTGCTGTTACCGCAGCAGTACTACCACCTCTGATATTATTACTGCTAGTACATGAACAACTACAACTACTAGTATGGAAGGTATTGATAAGAAATTATCAATGTCAGTGCCATTATCGATTCTTCTTATTGATACAATTCTTTATCAATTCTCTTATCAATTCTAAGTATGTCAGTAGCTGGGTTTCCATCCACCTATTTTTATTCGCGTTTTCAGAAATTGCGAAAAAAAAAAAAAAAAAAAAAAAAAAATTGGTATGGAAACGCCAGAAATTCGAAAAAAAGTTTTTACGCTTGGAGGGGGTGGATTTCTCAGCGTATCGATAAAAGAAAATGCGACTTTTTGCTGTGGAAACAGGTTTTGCGAACAAACGATGACTGGACCGGATACCACGTCACACTTCTACGCTACAGTCTTATTATTAGTTATTATTATTATTATTATTATTATTATTATTAGTCTCTTATTCCTCATTTAGGATGGTTCGGTACGAAGTTAGCGCTGCCAAAATAGTAAGCAGACTTCTCCCAAGAGCCGACAAGTTCAGCAGGAATCTGTCCCTGATCAGCTGTTGAGTGTCAGCTGAGTGTTTGTTGACGCTATCTTATGACATCATCTCACGGCGCACGCTTCTCCCAATAATTGCAAAACAAAACTAATGGAAACAGGCGTAAATTCGCATTTTCTTTTACGCATTTTGACAAAATTCGCTCAAAAATTTCGATAGATTTGGATGGAAACCCAGCTACTATGTCCCTGGGAAAGACGGGGGGTGGTGAGGTGGGTGTCCCTTATAATAACCCATACATAATCACACTAACCCCGAACCGGAAACCGAAACAACCTTAATCCTCACACATGACGAGCAGAGCTGCCAACACTCCCGTTTTTCCCGGGTTTCTCCCGGATTTTAGACTCATCTCCTGCCGCCCTCCCATTTTGTCTTTTCTCCCGGGAATCTCCCGTAATTTACAAGCCCCAACGTTGTTTTTTAGTTGTAATGAGAGGCGCACAATAACAAAGGTTTTATTTCGAAAGCTCAGACCGGAAGCCGCCGCAGCTCCTTTAGTTTAACAGAAGCCGAAACTCACGGCGAAACGTTTTTAACTGGAAATGGAAATGCACATTTTCCAGCCTGCGTCAGACAACACCGAGTTTCCTGACCTCCTTTTTTTCTGCCTTGCAAAAATGGCAGGTTGCAAAATTGCTGTCTTTTTTGGTGAATTGTCGCCGTACTTTCGACGGCTTTCGTCTGCTCTTGTCCGTGGTAGTTCTGGTTGATGAGGTCCTTTGTTAAATTTGCGGGACGCGGGAATATATGAGGAATCGTTAAAGGAATTGATGACGTGAAGACACAAACGATTCCAATGGATTGAGTCATTTTGGACCGGTTCCAAATGAGAACCGGTTCTCGATTCCCGACCTTATCTACTAGTACTACTTTTACTGATGCTTTCAAAACTTCTCTTTTGAGCTAGAGGGACCATTATGAAATCCTTCGGCGACTGCAATGAATTTTGTTCTTTTTTAAAGGGATATTTCACCCGCCATCCATCGTTTTTGCATCGAGCATTCACTCGTACACATTCACTGCAAGAAATAAAAGTTTTACTTGCAAATCGCCATCGTCGTCGTAAACTTTGATCCAGTGGAAAAAAACTGCAATTTTTGGATTTTACGACAGCGAAACTGCATGATGAGTGTGAGCTTTTAAATGTGAACCTTTCTTATTGTTTTGCTGCTGTAAAATCATGAAATGACTGGACTAAATTTTTTTTATTGATCAGAGATGGCTGGCATTTTTGTGATGAGTTTACCACGAGGGTTTATGGGTAAAACTTTACTTGTTGGTGGTTGAAGCCCCAGCACACGGTGAGTACTTTATACAAAAAAATATGCATTTGTTTACAATTTTCAGGGGCAAAAGCCAAACTGTGAGTTGGGTTGCGTCCACATGATGTCCTAAAAGTTACATTCCCATAAAGCTAAACTGCATTCTTTATTACATTTTATGGAGAACATATTTTTGATTAATTTTGTTTTCTGATGTATCACAAATACGTTTCTCATCAGAATATCTTTTAAATTTGTTTTGTTTTTGTTTGCTCCAACACGACTTAGGTAAGGAAAGGAAAGGAAAAACTTGGCCATCACGGTTAGGTTTAGGAAAAGGTCATGGTTAAGGTTAGGAAATGTTTGCTAATATAACGTAATGTAACTTAACCCTTTAAGCGCCAAAGTTGCAAAATTGCGACAAGCAAGAGACGCGGCGGCGAAGCAGTGGTAGTAGTGCTGAGCGTAGCGAGAGCAGAGCAGAGCGAAAGAGTGTTTTTTCATTTACTCACGATGCCGAGAGGTCGGTTTACCGTCGACGAAGTACTTCGTCAGGTACTGGCTGACTCCGATTCCGAGGAGGAAGACATGCAGTTGTCCAGTGAAGCAGAAACTGACGTTAGTAGTGACGGCGAGTCCGCGCGCCATAGTCCACAATCAGCACATTGTATAGCGGATGCTTCACCTCAGCGTGGCCGGGGTGGAAGCATTCTGCGAACACCAAGCAGGGGACGTGGTCGAGGTGGCAGGGGGGCTCATAACACCGCAAATATGGGTGAATGTAGCGGGGATGAAAACAACCGCGGTTGTCGTGGCAGACGCGGGAGAAGCAGCGGGAAAAAAACTCCAGCGCCTAAAGGGTTAATGTTCGCTAAAAACAAAGCCCACTCTCTTTACGCTCTTTACTTTGGACCGATTCGCCACCCAGCGGTCCTCCGAACACGTCGCTTTTTATCCTTCGTAACTACAAACATATTTGTGACATGTAAAAAACATGATCCGCCACAAATATGTTTTCCTAGAAACGTAAAACAGTTTAGTTTAGTTCAGTATGGGAACAACATGTTTAGATGTGAGTCTCTCCGTTCGCTTATACAGTAAAACAGCTCCAAGATAAAACAACACGCAGCACAGAAACCAACATCAACAAAGAGGAATTATGACAATATAAAAAAGTCGCTGTACCCATTCTTTTTTTTTTTTTTTTATTCGGTCCACATCTGCTGCATCATCATGACAAAAACTCAAAACTGAACTGTTTGTTCCTTAAAAGGTAAAACTACAGACGTCAGCTGACGACGTCGAGCTGCCCTCTGTGACGCCTGACTCAAAATCCCTGTGATGGTTTAGAAAGAAATGCAGGGAATAGAGCTGGTGTCACACAGATGCATGATACGCTGTTTTGTTTTGATCCAGAGTTTTGAGTCTTGAGTTTAACAAGAAAATGTGTGTATCATTACAATTATTTGTGTAGCTGTTATCAGGTTGTGTCTTGGCGCAGGGATACAGCGTGGAAGTTTCCTGAAGACAAAACCGGCCGGATCTACTTTCAGGTTCAAATAAGAAAATAACAAAAAAAAGAGCAGCTTAATTTACTCAAAAAATTATATATAAAATAAAATTATATATTCATATGATCAGCTTTGTTTGCGCTGGTTTGTGTGTTAAAAGTTGTTTTTAAGTAAAGTAAAAAAAAATAAAAATAAATAAAATACAAGTTTTGTTGAGGAAATCAAAGCCTTTCTCTTCTCCTGCTGTAAAAACTGCGGTTGTGATGTTTGTTTGTTTCCATGCAGCCAAACGCTTTCCTGTTTCCTTTCTTCCTCTCCCTGTTTTTCTCCTTCTTTGTCCTTTTTTCTCTTTTTTCTTTTACCTTATTCATCCCTTTTTCCTCTTCTCTCTCACTCTTCCTTTTCTGTCTCCATCCTTCATCTCCTCTGCCTGTCTGTTGCCCGTTTCCCTTCCTCTTCCTTCTCTTCTTCTCTTTTTTATCTCTTTCCTTCTTTTTCTTCTTTTTCTCCTTCTCTCTGTTTCTTCCTCTTCCTCTCTCGTTCATTTCTCTCTCCCTCTTTCCGTCATAAATCACGTCTTCATTAGGAGGAAGTCATTACGTTGCCGCGGCGACCCAGCCTTGACCCCGCCGAGGTCCCATTAAAGACCCTCAGCTCGGAGGTCAGGCCAGGGGGCGGGGCTTATTCAGCGCTCCAGCCAATCACAGGCGGCCTGGAAAACCAGCCAACCAGCACTTCAGGACGGGATCCAAGGTTTCCTGCTGCTGCTGGGAGTGTGTGTGTGTGTGTGTGTGTGTGTGTGTGCGCATCTTTTTTATTTCTTAACATGTCTGTTAATATTTCACGTTTTTGTTTAATTGCTTATATTCATTCATTCATTCAATCATCTTCTAAACCGCTTATCCTCATTGCTTATATTTTAATACATTTTATAAACATTATTATACAGGTATGTTGGTGTGTGTGTGTGTGTGTGTGTGTGTGTGTGTGTGTGTGTGTATTTAATTTTGTCTTTTTATTTCTCGTTCTTAATGTTTTTGTGTGAATTGCTCTGCCTGAAAAAGATCACATGACTAAAAAATATTTGCAGAGATAAACAAAGTAAGAAAACTGAATTTGCTGGTTTGGTGCGATATGACAGACTTGAGAAAAAAAAAAAAAGATGCGGTTGCTGAGATCTTGCAGGCTTGTGTAGGTTTTTTTTTTCCTCATAATTCAGACAAATCACAGTTACAGTCAGAAGGTTTGATGCAACCAGATGCACTGAGGAAAAAGTGCAGCTTCAGTCCTGGGGCTTTAATCTCTTTCGTTAAAATACTGAATCTCAGGCGTCCGTCCACAAAAAGTCTACAAGGTCTGAAGACGTGATGTGATAAAACACTCAATCAGCACCGCCTTCTGTCCAGAGTCATCACTGTTCATTTTAACTGTGATCACAGGGCGCTTGACTTTTTAGATTTTTATTCTGACATGGCAGACGGGCAGACGGAGCTCACAGTGACTTACAGTCTGTTAGGACGACACCTCTAAGAAGTCTCTTGGCCACCGAGTCTGTGTTTCACCGCATGGATCCATTAGTTTTGCTGCATTAATGCATTTATGTGCCCTTCATCGCCCTCATCCTCCTCCTCTTTGTCTGCTGGTGTGTCATTCGCTCACTGGGTCAGCACCAGTCAGCCCAGTCATGAAGAGCTCCCCTCTCTCTGTGGTCCCTCTTAACCCTCCTGTTATGTTCACATTTTTGAACATCTTTTACGTTTGGGGTCAATTTAACTCCTGCAGTTTAAACTTCCACAAAATTATTATAAGGAAATTTTTTTTTTATCAAAGTTTATGTGTCAGGTACTTTATGTTTCTTTGCTGACAACCTAAATTGCCCTTTAAATAAAACATAACTCCCCCCCACCCCCACTTATACATCCAGTATTCCTATTACGCGACAATGGAAAAATATGCAAATCACCATAAGATCTCACTGATTGATCTAAAATTGGAAAGAAATATTAATTTTTGGTGTTTTAATGGCTTTATATTACTTCTAAGTAACGATTTTTGTTATTTATAACCAATGCGTTACAAAGTGTGTACAGGACATTGAAAACATATCATCATGTCAATTTCGTGTTTACCCGGTAGAACCCATTAAATTAGAAACACAAATTAAATATGAAGCAAAAAAAAAAAATGATGTTAATCATTTATTTAGAGACGTTAAACATTGGCTGGGGTCAAATTGACCCCAAACATAATAGGAGGGTTAAGATTTCTTCTGTTTTTCCCTGATCCATCAGTGGGTTTTGTGGAGATTTTTTTGTTTTATTTATTTCAAACCCGCGGTGAGGGTTAAATCAGGGGGTGTCGTCCTGTCCGCTGTAAACCTGAGAGTCTGGAAAGATCTTTGAGACTCTAATCAGTGATTTGAGGCTCAAAATAAACTTGAGCTTCAACAGTTAACACAGATAAATAGCTCTTCATACCTACAGAGTCTAAACATGCACACAGTCACGATCAGTGCATCAGCAGTTTGAATGAAGGAGGGTGCACACCGTGTTCAGCTGCCAACAAAATACATTTATTTTCTCATATGCTGCGTTTTCTTCTTCACCGTTTATGAGAAAGTTTTTTTGGCTTGTACCTGAAATGTCTGGCTGGATGTGGACACATTTAGTTTGTCGCAGCTGCAGCAGTTTTCATTCGCCGGCCCGCCCTGAGGCGGTAAAAACGAACATTTGCATCACATCTCAGATTTTTAGCTGCACGTGTGTCGCTGTTTGGGCGGAGCGTCTCTTGGCGTGGCAGGTTTCAGTCTCATTGGGGACCCGTTGATGTTGAACGGATGCAGTGAGACAGTCAGTGGAGGTTTGATGTTTCACCCTCGGGGAGGAGGGGGCGGGGCCTTCAGGGTGTCAGTTTGATTGACAGGATGCATAATGTGGCGCCGGGCGTCCCCCTTTACCCTCCGTCTCCCCTCTTCACCTCTACTCAACTTCCTCTGCCCGGATCCCCTTTCTGGGGACAAAGGTCAACCTCAGCCCCATCCCTGATAACACACACACACACACACACACACACACAGAGAGAGAGAGAAGGGTCATCGTGCACAAGGCAATGCCAGGGGTTGAGGGCCGGAGAGGGCTGACAGCTATCATCAGTCTTTACTACATCCCCCCCATCTCCAGCACACACACACACACACACACACACACACACACACACACACGTGTCCCCTGGGGTTTTGGTGTCCCCACGTTGCCCTAAATGAGAGTTGCACTGGCCGGTCACATTTTAATGAAGTCAGAAATTCGCTGTGTCGGTTCGATGGAGGAGGAGGAGGAGGAGGAGGAGGAGGAGCGTCATGTCGCCTCCCAGCAAGCAGCGTAACACTGATCACTCTTTAAAAAATTAAATAAATAAAGATTTAATTTCAATCTAAATGATCATAACTGTCCAGGCTGGACTTTGTTTGCTTGTCAAGGTTTTAAAAGTGAAAGTTTACTCGCATCTGCATCTTAAACTGTGTCTTCTGGGCTCTTTGTCAAAAAATTAAAGATGACCTTGGACTTTTCTGCTCCTCTCTGCTCTCGTTTGTGTCTGACGTCTGGTAAAAAAATGGAAATATGTGATAATGTAAAAATTAGGCTCTGTGGAAGTTTAAAAAAACAAAAACAAAAGCAAAAAAGCGAAATCTTCCTCGTCTTCACAAAAACTGCCAAACACACAGAAACCCCAGTGGAGCTGCTCAGTAATAAACACTAATAACCATAATCATAATAACATGGAAGCAAACAAAACAGTTTAAATAAAGTGCCTCCCGACCAAGAAAAACAAAGGAGCAAGATGAGGGACATAAAACAGAATGAACTTTGAATAAAAACCATGAAAAGAAAGTCTTAGTCATCGGAATCAAACAAACGGACAAACAGGCCATTTAGGACCAAAACCAAAGGCTGTATAACTCCAGTTTATTTACTTCCACAGCACATATCACACATCACAACATAACGCTCCTTACATGGAAGAAGAGAGGAAACAACACAGGAAAAGATAAAATCCCACATTTTGCAGAGACAGAGACTTTTTTTTTTGATATTTACAGCTGCCAGAAAAACACTATAAACTTTATTTATAGCGAGCTTGCTTTTTGCGTGAGAAGATAAAGGTTTCCTCAGAGCGGTGATGTTTGGCTTCCACTTTGAATGTGTTGAATGTTCAGTTGGAAATGAATATACTGTACATTCTTTAAGTCTTTAGTGAGCAAATAAAGGTTTTTTTTAAAAAAGCTGAATGTGTCTTCAGATAAGCAGCGTCTCCGTCACGGTGATGCAGGCAGCTGGACCCAAACAGGCGGCAACAGGAACTGAAGAAAATGCGTTTTTATGAACGGACTCTGGTGAACAGGCAGGGTGACGGTGAACAGGCAAAAACACACGAGGCGTGGAGACGAGGGGCTGCAACACCCAGGAAACCAAGACGACCTGACCCGGAGCGATGAACCACCACGGTGCCGGGGCCTCATCCGTCACGGTGCCGGGGCCAGTTTGATCCAAAGCAACGAGCATGTGAGATTTTTATACACCAACAAGCACAGATCAATTCAGGAGAGAACAACGACATCAAGAGCCACAAATCTCCAATTCTGCTCCAAAAGACAGAGGAGCTACTAGAGGAGAGGAAAAAGTTGCAAAAAGTTGTTGTTGGTTAAAAACCCTTTCCTGTTAAAAAACCTGTTCCTGAACACGGAGAAGTTGCTCTTGAGCCTACATGCAGTTTAATACGGTAAACATGGCGACGGGACGCTCTGCCGGGCTTGGATCACGTCATTACGCACAGAGCTCAGCTCGGGAGAGACAGACCGGAGAAGCGAGCCAAGCTTATGGTGATCACGTAGAGTTTTGAACAAAGTATGTCATGCAAGTCTGCAAGAGCCATAAAACCACCAAGCAGACTCATCGAGGAATCTGAAGACAATATTTTTCCCGAGGAGAGAGAGATTTCTTCTACACCGCGGTAAGCAACATGCGTAAATTACATAATGTTTGTCGGATATCATGTAGGCTATGTACAATATTTGACTTCGGGATGAATGGTGTTCCACATTATCTTCTGTCTGAATTGGTTTTGGGCCTGCTGAGGGGGGATCCGTGGTACAGAATGGACACGGTCGCGGTCGTAGTGGTATGCGTCCGGGGCAGGACAATGGCGCCGGTGCTGGAGCTGCTAGCTTCTATTTGTTGCGGTTATTCTTTTATGGTTTACAGTCAGTCAAATAATATTCTCAGTTAACCAAAATAAACCGATCAATGAGGCCCGGTGGTCGACCAAGAAAAATTTCCATTTTCGCCGTCCCTCGGAGGAGGGAGTCCAGGCAGGTGGGGGCAGGTTTGGTTGCCGCTCTGCAGGCGAGAGGCAAGGACTTGAATTTGATGCGAGCAAAAAAAAAAAAAGAAATACTGGTGCTGGTGCAGCTCCAGAAAACTGCTGGTTCAAAACCTGCAGCAGCTGATGTCAGTGGCTGTGGGAGGAGCTACGGCACGGATGTAGCTCCTGTTTCTGCTGTCATTTGGATTAAACATGAGCGGCGGCGGCAGCAGCATCAGTCTTCTCAACAGTGAAAAGCAGAATAAACACAGGGAACCCAAATCACAAAAAGTCCAGGAAACACCACAAGAGTCCAGACATTCAAGTTCATTGATGCAAAATCATGACAGTCAGCATCCCGGCTCAGCAGCCAGACCTGAGTCAGGACGACAACAACACCTTCACACCTCATTTCTGCTTCTGAGTGACGCAAACGTCTGGCCAGCTGTTCTGTCCCACAGAGAACGACGGTGCCAAATTTCTGGCACCGACTTGGAAAGTTTTTTTTTTTCTCTGAATATTATCACCCCCTCCCCCAGCTGTGTGTTTTTCTCCCTACAGTACACTGAGGGAAACATTTGGTGGAAAACAGAGATTTTATCGTGGCTGTTAGTCAGCGCTGAGGCGGATGAGAGAAAACCAGAGATCCTCCTCCAAGTCATTTCATAAACACCTGTGAGGACATTCTTCCCAGTTTCACTCTGGCAAGGCAGGGCAGTTTTATTTCTATAGCACATTTCATACACAGAGCTCAATGTGCTTTACATAAAAACAAGAAAAGTGACAACAAACAATTGAAAAAAAACAAACAAATATTTAAAAGAAATAAGAAAATCCATACAATAAAAAAAAAAATTCAGAAGAAAATAATAACAATTAAAATCATTATAGTTAATAAGTAGATTATAAAAGTGCAGACAGCAAGAAACACTTTGTGCCTGCTGCCTTTCCAGGCCTGGC
This sequence comes from Myripristis murdjan, assembly GCF_902150065.1. Taxonomy (NCBI): domain Eukaryota; kingdom Metazoa; phylum Chordata; class Actinopteri; order Holocentriformes; family Holocentridae; genus Myripristis; species Myripristis murdjan. The sequence goes on along the minus strand of NC_043995.1, from coordinate 31,352,804 downwards.
TCTGTGGCCGAGTGACGGGCGGCGGTCTGCAGCTCAGACCGGCTGGAACAACACACATCAACACGCAGGCTTCCAGCTCTCCGTCACCAACACTGCACCGTGAAATCTGGAATTAATCACCGTTAAAGCCGAACTAGATAACTCATGACCAGATAACTCTGCATGACGGTAAAAACCTAAATCAAAGTGAGATGTTTGAATTCCAGTTCTTAGAAATCCTGCGTGGCTCTGTCAGTAAAGCTGAGTGTGATGCTGTGTCGTGTTCGTCAGGAGCTGGAAACGGGAACTGGAAAGTTTCTGATTTACAAGAAGGGAAAATCCACAAGATCGGCCCTCGAGCTCCTGATTCCCAGGCAGACACTCATCAGAAACGCAGCTCCGTGACGGCACTTAGATGTGAATCCACATGGCAACGTTTATAGAGAATATGAAGAACAAAATAACAGCGTGTCAGCTTTTACAAGAGGGTTTTTGAATTTTTTATTGCACGGCATGCTGGAACATCAGTCAGCATAGTTAATATGTGAAATTACTTTGCATTAAGATGTTTTATCTTTTATATAAAATGAATACTGTAATTCTTTGTAGATAGGATGTAGGTAATTTAACAGGGAAGTTGTGCAAAACTCTGTGGTGCATTGCCATAAAACTCAGATCAATCAGTTTTTAGCTGCACAAAGTTTATGTTTCATAGTCATACAGTTTGGATTTTACAGCAGTTTCAGAATAAGAGGAGAATCAGCATGAGCTTGTCCAACGCCATAATGGGCTAAAGAGCAGGAAGTATCCGGAAACAACCCATAAAATGTTGGCATTTTACGTTTCTGCAAACCAGCAAATACGTTAAAATTACATCAGCGTTTCTGAGCCCAAAGTAAACAGCACATCAGCGTTTAGACTCACAGCCAATGAGGAGCCTCCGTCAGCGTCACATGACTGTCGACGTTCACGCTGCACGGACGCCGGCTGATGTCGGCTTGTCGGATGTTTGTGCCAGAATTGCGAACAAAAATCGAGGCAGCACAAAGCAGAGACGGCAAATGAAGGAAATATTATCCAAAACAATAATTCGCTCAAATAGACAAATAATTTGCAAGTTTTGCTTTTGAGATTATTTTATTTTATATTTATATTGATACTATTTATCATATTTATCCTATGCATCATCATTGCACTGTGTTTTTTCTTTTTTGTGTTCTGTTACTTGTTGTGTGTTACTTGTGAAAAGAGTACTTAATGTGCACACGAAAATGCCGCAAAAAATTCCTATGTGTGTTTACACAATGGCAAATAAAAGATATCTGAATCTGAATCTGAATCTGAATCTTTTGCTTCAGTGTTTTTTTTTTTTTTCTCTCTCAAATTCGTGTTTTCACTTGATGCTGATGCAGGTTTTTTTTGGCCTTTTTGGCACAAATGTGACTCCATAAGCCGATGAGTCATGAGAGTGGAGACATGGGGGATGCGTCGGTCGTCTCTGCCGTCACGTCTCCGGGGGCCGACCTGCAGAAAACTCTGTCGGTAACGACCTCGCAGAAGGAAGCCTGATCAGAGACGATGGGAGCGGCGCTCTGGAAGCCGCGTGGAAAACAGCAGAGAAGAAGAAGAGGAACGCTCGGCGGTTTGCAGCCGCCCGTTACACGCATCAGCAGAATTATAAACTGTTTATGTGTACCTCATTTTCACCCAATAAACATTTAGACCTGCCTGCACACACACATACACGCACACACACACAGAAACTCACACACACATTCATCAGTTGCATATAAACTTTCTCTTTCTCTTAAGATGCATATAAACACACACACACACACATGCATGTACACACAAACTTTCACACACATTCATCAGCGGCGTATAAACTTTCTCTTTCTCTTAAAATACATACACACACACAGGCCAGCTGCATATAAACACACATACACACACACACACACACACACATGTGGTCCTGCTGGTGATGGCGGTTCTCAGCGATTTATTGGAAAGAGCGCTGAGAGAGTTTCCGGAAAACACAAAACATTTCCACGTATCCTGCTGGAGGAAAAAAAAAAACACACACACACACACGCGCACACACACACACACGCACGCAAAACATGAAATCCACACCGTGAGCCGAACAAGCCTCAGCTGTGAGGAGAGGGAAGGAGGGAAAAAAAATCAAAAGTAAGTGCAGGGAGAGAGCAGGTTTCATTCTTATGACTATAATTTCTTTTAATCTTGTTAATTAAAAGAAATTATTATTGAAGTTATTATTGTTGCTCCAGCGGCGGCGGGCGGGTTGATGGTGTGTGTGTGTGTGTGTGTGTGTGTGTGTGTGTGTGTGACGCCGTCAGACGCCGCTGATTGGATTCTGACTAATTTGAGGGAAGCGACGCACCTCACCACGGCAAAAATTACTAGTTATGGTGCAAAATTACACTGTTCAATAACCAGTCACACCTTTGACACCTGCCAAATTTAAAGGTGGAGAACACATTCATCACCATCATCATCATCATCATTATTATTATCATCATCATCATTATTATTATTATTATTATTGTTGTTGCTCCATTCATTTTTTCTAAAAATAATGAAGAGGCAGGAAACCCAGTGGGATTATTCAAAGTTTCCAGCTGACTGAGGTTAAAAATACACAAAACTGGCATACAGTCAATAATATGGCTTCATAAACGTGATGAGAAACTAAAAATAACAAAAAAATATGTAATAACAACAACAGTAAGTCTGTATTTCCTGATTCTCTGAGGACGGCCGAAAGGTGTTTGTCTTTTGTTTGTTTACAGTCAAAGCGAATCAAATGGAAAAGTTGCCAGGATGTTTACCTGAGATTTAACTTTTTATTTTGCGCTCCTGCATCTTCAAAGTCTCAGTTTAACTTTGGGAAGCCGCAGCGCCGACAGAGCAGCGACTGCGTCTCTCGTACGGGCCACCAGGGGGCGACGCTGCTGCCGCAAAGAACAAAAACACTCGGGTGTTTTTTTTGCACCGATAATCTTTGGTCGGGACTTTCTGCGGTTTTTGCAAAGGTTGGGGTTATTTTGTCAGGTGTGGAAACTCAAAGTCGACTTTCTGGTGAAATTCATTTTGCACCAGTTGCAACAATAAACAGTTAGACTGTGTGTGTGTGTGTGTGTGTGTGTGTGTGTGTGGGTGTTTAATGATTATTTTCCCTCGTTCTGCCATGAATTCACCGTCTCACCATCTGCTCAGAGTGTGAAAACCAAAAGACTGACGAGCAAACATGACAGCATGAAACAAGCCCTGATCAGTAAAATGAACCAGCGCAGATTTTAAAGGGGTAGTCTGCATTTTGGACATGAAACGGGGCAATGTGGTGCATGAAAAGGGATTTTTGTAAACTTAAGGTCAAAGCTGTGGCCTCCTGAAGTTTGCCGGGGTCAAAAAATAAAAGTTTTGCTTCTCAAAACAACAACAGCATTCTAAATAGTAAAAAATTTCCATGACAAAACCAACAAAAAGTCAGACTTCACAATCACTCAGCACTGCTTTTTTTTGTTTGTTTGTGAGCCCAGCAAACCAGCTGGAAGTACCTGTTTCAGTGGTAGTGGTGAGGGGCCCTTGAGCAAGGCCTTAAACGCCTCACGGTGTGTTTATGACCGTTTATGCTCGTCAAACCGGATGAAGAAGATGAAGATGAAGGTGGAGGTATTTTTGCTCACACACACTCCCCAGCAGAGTCTCGGCCTCCTGACTGTTTCATCAGAGTGTTACCGGGCATCTTCACACACACACACACACACACACACACACACACACGTACGCATTAATCACGCAATTGAGAAATCCGGAGTGACGACTCACATCCGGCACTTTAAGTTAAGTACAGTCTTCCCCTCGGCCTGTTTCTTCTTCGGTGGTGATGCGGCGCCGTGCGCTCCCTCTGACAGTTTGATGAGCTATTAGTGCACAAAATTTATCTGTGTGTTCCCTCCGCCTGCAGACTGGCTGTCTGCTGCGGGACGGCCTGCCTTTGTCTCGGCCCGGGCATGGCCGGGGCTCTGTCAGGCGCACACACACACACATACACACACACACACACACACACACACGCACAGTCATACACTGATGACGTAAACAAGATTCACTTGCACGCAGGATGAAATGCCGTTGTTACACAAGGTGGGATCACAGTAACAGCTAAGTGCAGTGCAATGTGCTGCAGGATCAAAACCTGCATCATCTGAGCTCAGATCGCTTCGTTTCCAATAATCTGCCATCAAATCAGAGGAAATTACTGGGAAGAGTCCAAGCACTGGATGTTTAAGATCATCAGGCGGCTGGTGAAACGGTCCGAGCTCATATTACCGGAACAAAACGTTTATTTTTCAGCTCAGATCTTCACAGAAAGAGTCTGCTGGTTCATGTTTTCGGCTTTCAGTGACGGCAAAAACAGACAAAGTTCATTATCTAAAGTTTGTGCACCTCTTACTGTCCGACTCAGGCACATCTATCAGAACTTTTTTAGGTGACACTTCACAATAAGAGTCCAACAATTGGACATGAATAGAGATGATGACAATGGAAGTACCTCAAACTGATGTGGCTCTATATATAAGCTCTCTGCTGGAGAATGTTGCATAGCTTTTTATTTTGTTTTTGTTTTTGTTTTTGTTTTTGTTTTTGTTTTTGTGTGTGTGTGTGTGTGTGTGTGTGTGTGTGTGTGTGTGTTTTCTTTCTGTATGTGTGTGATTTTTTTTGGAATTATTGTGTATAATTTGTTCTTTTTTTTTTTTTTTCTTTTGCTATTGTCTGGTTTAATGTAAAATAATAAATATATTGTTTAAAAAAGAGTCCAACAATTAACGTTAGTTAATGCTGTAATAAACATGAAGTAACAGGCAATAAACATTAAGTAACAGTTTTAACTAATGTGTCTAAGAATCATGTACTAATGCTGTTCATGCTAAGGTATTAATTTATATGTTATTTAAGGGCTATTGTTGATATTATTAACATTAGTAAATGCCATAATAATCATTAACTAACAGTTAATTAACCATTACAGCATTAACTAACGCTAATTGTTGGACTCTTATTGTAAAGTGTTACCCTTTTTTATTTATAGAGAGAAAAATCCACCTCATCCTCCTCACAATGTCCATGTTTTGCTTTTTTATTATGATTATTATGATGATGTGTGTTCTGAGTTTGATTTTCCATCTGATCAGTTCCTAAATGCTGGTGTGAAGTTGATTTACTGCCTCCTGCTTCAGGCTCAAGCCTCTGCAGGCGGATCCTGTCGCTGGGCAGAAAACCTGTAATGATGTGAAATCTAAAGTCTAGGCATGACCTTTGACCTTTGAAACACACATAAACTACCTCCTGCTTTTTTGGTCGTTGCAGATGAAATCACTTTCCAAAGAGTAATGGATAAAGCTACTCACAAATAAAACAAACAAACAAACAAACAAAAACAGTAAGGCAGTCAAAAATATGATAATAAGATGTTAAAAATGTGGTTTTATTATAATATCTTAGGGTTAGGGCTACTTTATCATTCATTCATTATCGTTATTATTGCTATTATTTATTTGTTTTTTGCCTATTTAATTATTAATTTCACTGATGAACATGATGTTGTTTGTGTTGCTTTATCCATTTATCTGCACCATCTAATTCAGTATTCATTCATTCATTCATTCATTCATTCATTAATCATTGGTTTGTCAGTTGATTGTCATTAACTTATCTATTGATTATTGAGTATCACAAATGAGTCTGTCTGTCACCGTGGAAACGTGACTGGACAGGCCGAGACCGAGGAGGCGGGACTGTGACACAGTGTGTGTGTGTGTGTGTGTGTGTGTGTGTGTGTGTGTGTCGGGGTCAGGAGGGGACACGAGGGTCTCTGTGATGACAGAAAAGGGGGAGAAGAAGAAGAAGAAGAAGAGCTACAGAAAGAGAAAGAGACATGATGAAGGATGGACGGCAGCCGCTGAGCTGGGGAGGTGGGGGTCAGACTGAGCGTGCCCGGTGACCTCTGACCTGCGTGGAGATCAGGCAGAGGCCACGATGGCGATGACGAGACAGCAGACAGATGCCAGGACGTTTTTTTTTTTTTTTTTTTTTTTTTTTTGTTACATTCAGCATACAGAGTTTAGACGAAGCAAATACAAAATGTGACAGTTTGACATCGTGGAGCTCAAGAATCTAGAATCAAGAAGTTTATTTCACCATTTTCTGCTCAGACAAGCTGGGTACAATAGGAATTCTTGTGCAGAGTCCCCCAGGAGTCAGACTAAGACTGACTTGTAAGAAAATACAAAGGAACCCCCCCCCCCCCGTCCCGCTGCAGGATGGAGGGGCCTGTCCCGACGCCCTGAGCTCGGCCTTCACGCCTCGCTCCACAGTCCCACATTGAATCGGTGATGAGCGGTCGCAGTTGCATCGCTGCGACGTATTTCCCACATGATTTGTTTGCAGAACGTGTTTTTCCTGCACAGACAGGTGTGTGTTCATCAGGAAACCCAAGCGTTTGGCTAATAAGTCGGCAGAGCTGTTATTAGTGGCTTTTTAGAGAGTGTGTATTAACATGCCGACGCCACGGCAGCGTTATTATCAACGTCATGTTTTTTCCGGCTCCAGCTCTGGAATGCATTGTTGTTGGAACTGAGAATCTCAAATCTCCAGCTTCATCTCCAATACAGAGTTACACCTTTTCCAGCTTGTGCACTGATCACACAGGTGAGGACGTTTGGGCGATTCTACACTGCAGATGACTAAATAATCTGACTTTGTAAAAATCAACTGCATCTCTGAATCTGAGCCTGTCAGCTTCAGAGGAAAGTAGGGAGTGACCACGCTTACATGCACAAGATATTCCAGTTTTTGCCTTTATTCTGAAAAAGACAATATTCCTACAAGCTGTAAATGCAAATGAGGATGAATTTTCCATTAATATTCCTTTTTCGACCGCGTGAACACAGCCTCCCGTTTCATTCCTTCAACCACCTTTTATCGAAGAGGTCAGGGTCATGATATTTGTGCTCCATCTCTCAGTAGGCCCGACCAGAAATGTGGGCTTTTATTTTGTGAGTGCATCTCTGTCCCAGCACACAGCTGACTGTCAAAAATGAGACCATGTGTGGCTAAACTGCGGTTAAAACCCCTGAGACACAGAGTCCAAAAGCGCTGAGTCCACGACCAGAGAGCGCTCCTGAAACCTGAACAACATCAGCACGGAACCCACGTCATTGGAAAATCCTACATTGGGAAAAAAAAGGCCTAGTGACCTGATTTGTCCTCGGGATCAATGAAGTATTTCTGATTCTGATTCTGGTTTTGATTAGGAATTTCCAAATGGAAGCCCTTTACATGACCTGCATCAATTTTGTGATATTGTCATATTCATAATATAGTGGAAAGCACGGGTTTGGTGGGAAAATGCGTTCAGATTTATTTGAATGAACAGCATGTTTGTTTAAAATGGATTTTTAAATGTCTTTTGCTTGTGTGGTGAGTTTGTATGTCCAACAGCTGCAGACTCGGCATGCTTAAAGCTTGACATATCACTCAAAACAGTTTATTTTTCAACTCTATGTGATGGATTTGTGCCTGGATGATGGCTGAAGGTTTGTTGGAAAAGTAGGCCTGATGATTATTATTCATGTTTTAGAGCGCTGAAACTTTTTTCTGATATCAAACACACACACCAGACGGCTGAACGGAGCCAGAAATGTGCAGTAATATCTGTTTGTCACAGGGTTTGTGTTTGAGAACGGGTTTTCGCCTCAGCAGCCACACCTGTTGTGGAAACAGAGAGGAGACCTGAGGCGGAGGAGGGTCAACTCTCCGCTTAAAAAACACAGATAAGACGGATATTGTTCAACACACAAGCCTGGGATGGGATTTAGGATGAGGGTTAATAGTTGACGAGGCGACCCCCAGCCCCGCGTGCCCCTCCTACAAACTGTTCCAGACTTTTTACCATAAACCGAGCGGCCGACCTGCAGGGGAACGCCGCTGTGGTCGCACGCGGCGTCATCGCCTCTCAGATTTATGCCGTTTTGTCCGCAGCACATTCTTTGCTCATGGTGTAAGTGGCCTGTTGCTCAACAGCTTCGCCCCCGATGATGAAAAGAGCAGAGGAAACATGCGGGGGGTTTCTGGGTGGAGGGCACAGCGGCAGGTTGATAAGAAAGGTGAGAGGTAAACATTGACCTGAGTGCTATCAGCGCTGCTGCAGGCCCATCTTTCACTGCAGAGCCTGCTGATAACTCTCTTTCACTGCCAGCTGTAAACCTCAGAGTGAGCTGAGCCCCGGCCTCACCTCAGAGCGAGGCTGCAGCAGCAAAGGTGGGAGAAGGCTTTGTCTTAGTCTCAGATTAAAAGTATTTTCCTTCAAAAAGGTAAAAAATCTGCAAGTGGGATTAGATATTCCCAGTTTCATTTGTTTCAAGAATTTTATAGCACAAATCTGCTGAGACAAGGCAGAATAAGGCAGATAAGCCCACTAGGATCAAAAAAATGACACTTGATCCAAGAAAATTATGGAAACAAGTGGGATTATCTCATCCCCCTGGCAGTTTTTTTTTTATTTTTATTTTATTTTTTTTATTATTATTTCACTTAAGAAAATCAAAATTTGAACTCTGAAATGATACTGAATTACTTGATAGCTGCGGGAAAATTCACCTTTGTGAAATCATGATTGCTATTTGTATTGCATGTACGTGTGTGAATATGAAAGGGTGAACATAAACTTCTTATTGGCCGTTCAGTGTTGGTGACATGTCGTGTACCAAGTGTGTTCCTGAAACACACATTATCTGTTGAACACAGAAATAAATGTAAAGCTGACGTTTCATTTTACTTGATATCCTCCTGCATCTGCATGTGGAAATTCAACAATTTGAAAAACTCAAAGTCTGAGTCCAGCAGGAAGCGATAGTGGTGTTTATTATTTTCAAACATTACATATATTACATTATGTTAATGTAATCAAGTGTTTTTTTATAGATAACCCTAACCCTAACCAAAGGCTTTGGTGACTTAAGCATCAAAAATGCTCAACATGATATATGAAATATGTTGAAATGAATTTGTAACTTAATTTGTAGTTAAGAATTCAGTTTAGCCGTACAGGAACTTCATTTTAGGAGACAGAGTTGGAGCAGGAAGAAGTATGGAAACCTCAAACAATGAAGGACTTTGTGGAGCGTGGAGGTCTGAGCCGAGCCTGCCAGGACCAGACCTGATCCTAGATTAACTGAAGTCACACTTTTTCCTTCCAGCAGAAAACCTGAGTCATTTTAACTTTGACCTCCAGACTTTTGCTTTTCAGTGTCAATTTTTCTCTCCTCCACCAAATCCTCTCTGCTGGGGAATTTATTTCTGAGACTGTTGGTGCGCTGAGTTTCTTATTTGTGTTTTAAGACCAAACCGATCGGTCTTCATCCTGTTTCGGGCCGGCGGCGGTCCCGTTTGGCTCCGGAGCAGGGGAACGAGGACGGGAGGGGAAAACTTCAGTTTTTACTTCAAATCCAACAGAGGAAGTCAGATAATCTAAGCTGGCCTCTCTGTTAATGGATAACTGGATCGGTACACATGTAGACACACACACACACACACACCCACTCCATCAAACATGTGTATGCAAACATGTATGTACACATGGGAAGGTATTCACTCACACACACACACACACACACACACACAGGGAGCAGTGAGTGGACTGGGCTCTCCACAGCAGAGTGTTATTTCCCAGTTCAGTTGCTTTAATGGTTTCTCTGCTTGTTAAGAGCATTCAGACAGATCAGCCTGACCTCTGACCTCTGACCTCTGACACCGACCGATGACCGTCCATCAGCTCCTCACTTTGTTCAGAGACTAAGTGGCAGTGACACAGGAAAATAAAAATCTGTCATAATTAGCGCTGAAACAACTAATCTGGTTAATCCATGACAGTTAACTGACGGGAAATTAATCAGTTATGATTCTGATCATCAGTTAATTGTCCTTTAATTAAATAAAAACGCCAAACACTGATTGTTTTTTCCCTCGGTGCTTTCAGGTGCAGCGTGCAGGATTGGAGAAATTATCTGTGCATGGGATTGAGGAATGCGACTGAATTTTGCATTAAATCTGGATGTTTGAACCAAGATTATGCTGCAAGATGTTTTTTTTGTTTTTTTAACGACATAAAATAGAGATAATCCCACTTGTTTCCAACGCTCATCAGTTTGTTTCCAGAACTGTCTTGACCCAGGTGTCATTTTCTTGATCCTTACACTGCCTCGTTTCAACAGATTATTCTTGTTCCCAGGGAATATTCCTGAACCAAATGAAACGGCACTGGAAACATGTGGGATTATCTAATCCCACTGGTTGATTTTTTTTTTTTTTTTTTTTTTTTTTTTTGATTCTTTTAAGAAAATCAAGATTTTAAGACTAAAGATCAGACTGATGGACTCATTAAGATGGAGAATTTTTTTCACAACACACACACACACACACACACACACACACATACACACACACACACACAAACACACTGCTATATACAGTATATGTTTAACTTTGCACTGGTGTGTGTGTATCTGTGTGTATGTGTGTGTGTGTGTTCTGGATGTTTACGATGTCGCCACAGGGATGGTTTCAGATATGTTTTATTGCACTGTAACTGAGAACATGACACACACACACACACACACACACATACATACACACACACATTCGTACGTACATGCATACACACTTCCCGACAACAAACGTTAAAAACATGAACTCAGGATATTGAACGTCTCATGGAGGCTTAAACAGGATCCATACGTTTCATTTCCTGTCCGTGTCAGTCACACACACACACACACACACACACACACACACTGCATCGTGTGTTTGACTAAGGCTGTACGATTCTGTGTCATATCACATGAAACAAACATGGAAACTGCGAGGAGACGACCTGTAAATGTGACTTCAGGTGTTTTTAATAAACCAGGTGTGTTTAAGTCAAACCACAGGAAATACATGACTGCAAACAAACAAAGAAAAGACACTAATTTGAAAAAAGAGACAAGGAAAATATGCATTAACCGACGTGAGGACGGTTTATCACCTAAATACTGTGTACATGTAAGGAGGAAGAATCCCTGCCTGAACTTTAGTCAAAATAACTCTAATATATGAATTTTTTTAAAACTGTGTGTGTGTGTTACCTGGAATCCTTTAAAAAGCAGCGCACTGTGTATACAATAGAAAATAATGATGTAAAACACACAAAGAAATATGAATTATCTTAAAAAAAAAAACTCAAAACGGAAAAATTATGTAAGGAAAAAAGGGTGAAAAGAGTGGGATAACATATTTTACAAATGCTAAAAATAAAAAAATATATATATTGTTGCTTTACCCTGATGCTCAACATGTCTATATGTGGTGGGGAGAAAAAAAAAAAAAATCTCATTGCCAGCCTGCAGCATTATGAAGTCTGTGTCGCCATCTGCTGGTGAGCAGCTGCACTGCAGGCACAACATTCATCTTTCTTTCTTTCTTTCTTTCTTTCTTTCTTTCCAGTTGGTTATCACACGATGTGTTCAATGACCACGGCTCTCAAAATTCCTAAATTCTTTTCTCACTCAAACGCACCAGCCACCAGCAAAACTGTGTGTATCTGCAAAACTGGTCAATTTAATTTTTAAAACTTGACACACAGGGGTTCAGGTGAAAATTAAAAAAAAAAGTAGATATACGGTGATGGATACAGAGAGAAACTGTCCATCAAAATGAGAGAAAACACTCAGTCAGATGTTCCTCCATGCCCGGGAATTATTTTTTATTATTATTATTTTTTTTTATGTATGTGATCATTAATGTATGAAAAAAAAATCTCAAAAAATAAAGCACAGCGAGAACCTTAAAGCAACACTGCAGAGAGACTCTGTTTAGTGATGGAAACTTTGAGTAAAACATTAAAAAGATTGAATAAATACTTTTATTATATTATAGACAAAAGAAGACAGAAACTGTAAGCCGATTGTAAAGATAAATTTAGCGCCTGAGTTTTGGTGGAATTACTGGATTCTGTCTGCAGGTTTTCACCGAGGGGTAACCGTGATCCACTGCAGCAGTTTGGGGGTGAAGTGCCTTGCTCAAGGGCAGACACTGAGGAAGGAGAGAGCAGGTTTTCCTTTCTGCTTGTCATCCAGTTACAAATCTGCTAAATATGCATATTACAGTTTTTTTTTTTTTTTTCATTTTATTTTATTATGTCTTATTGTTTTCATACTGAAATGCATTTTACTGCTAATATTTAAGGTAATAAAAGATTTTTTTTTTCTTAAACTGACCTGACACGCCGCTTTCAGCGCTTAATAATCATAATGTTATGAGTAAAATATAAATTGGATTATAAAGATGATGAAAGGTTTAAAACCATACAGTGGTTTCAATTTCTAAAAAACTTATCATATCAAATAAAATAAAATAAAATAAAATAAAATAAAAAAAGGTCTTGTCCCGTTCACCAAGCTGCTTTTTATCTTCAGATGATTGTTGATTTGAGGAACTGTGAAAAGAGGGAAAACATCATGAAAACTTTCAACAGCATGTTTTAAAGTTATTATTATTATCAGTAGTAGTAGTAATAATAGTAATAGTTTTGTTTTGTTTGTTTTTTTAACATTGAACCAACTTCATTCCAAGTGATTGCCCTTAGTGATCAATAAAACTGTCAGTCAAACAGAGTCAGGCAAAAAAAAAAAAAAGTTCATTTCAATAGTTGATGAAACTGAGCTCTCTCTGCTTTTACTGCTACAAACCACAGCAACAAAAACACACAACATGTTTCACATTAAGAACAAAAAAAAAGGTGGTGTGTACATGCTAATGTGGGGGAAGTGTGTATATACACTATATTACCAAAAGTATTCGCTCACCCATTCAAATGATCAGAATCAGGTGTCCTAATCACTTGGCCTGGCCACAGGTGTATAAAATCAAGCACTCAGGCATGCAGACTGTGAAACAAGACATTTGTGAAAGAATGGGCCGCTCTCAGGAGCTCAGTGAATTCCAGCGTGGAACTGTCATAGGATGCCACCTGTGCAACAAATCCAGTCGTGAAATTTCCTCGCTCCTAAATATTCCACAGTCAACTGTCAGCTCTATTATAACAAAATGGAAGCGTTTGGGAACAACAGCAACTCAGCCACGAAGTGGTAGGCCACGTAAAGTGACGGAGAGGGGTCAGCGGATGCTGAAGCGCATAGTGCAAAGAGGTCGCCGACTTTCTGCACAGTCAGTTGCTACAGAGCTACAAACTTCATGTGACCTTCAGATTAGCCCAAGTACAGTACGCAGAGAGCTTCATGGAATGGGTTTCCATGGCCGAGCAGCTGCAGCCAAGCCACACATCACCAAGTGCAATGCAAAGCGTCGGATGCAATGGTGTAAAGCACGCCGCCACTGGCCTCTAGAGCAGTGGAGAGTGATGAATCACGCTTTTCCATCTGGCAATCTGATGGACGAGTCTTGGTTTGGAGGTTGCCAGGAGAACGGTACATTTCAGACTGCATTGTGCCGACTGTGAAATTTGGTGGAGGAGGAATTATGGTGTGGGGTTGTTTTTCAGGAGCTGGGCTTGGCCCCTTAGTTCCAGTGAAAGGAACTTTGAATGCTTCAGGATACCAAAACATTTTGGACAATTCCATGCTCCCAACCTTGTGGGAACAGTTTGGAGCGGGCCCCTTCCTCTTCCAACATGACTGTGCACCAGTGCACAAAGCAAGGTCCATAAAGACATGGATGACAGAGTCTGGTGTGGATGAACTTGACTGGCCTGCACAGAGTCCTGACCTGAACCCGATAGAACACCTTTGGGATGAATTAGAGCGGAGACTGAGAGCCAGGCCTTCTCGACCGACCAACATCAGTGTGTGACCTCACCAATGCGCTTTTGGAAGAATGGTCAAAAATTCCTATAAACACTCTCCTCAACCTTGTGGACAGTCTTCCCAGAAGAGTTGAAGCTGTAATAGCTGCAAAAGGTGGACCGACATCATATTGAACTCTATGGGTTAGGAATGGGATGGCACTTCAGTTCATAGTATGAGTAAAGGCAGGTGAGCGAATACTTTTGGTAATATAGTGTATGTTAGTGTGTGTGTGTGTGTGTGTGTTCTGTGTGCACACCTGTGTTTGCATGTCTGCTGAAATTAGGGCCCATTTGGAGGACAAAGTGTAAATGACCTTAAAACTCAATAAGTTGGTTCAAACCACAGGAGCCGAAACCTGCTCCCAACAGTAACAGCTTGGCAAAAAATGACATGTGGTGTGTGTGTGTGTGTGTGTGTGTGTGTGTGTGTGTCTGTGTGTGTGTGTGAGAGAGAGAGAGAGAGAGAGAGAGAGAGAGAGAGAACAAGTTTCTGCCTCTGCATTCCAATGTTTTTTCCTCAGACAGTCAGCACAGGTATGTGACGTCACACAGAAGAGCGTCTGTCGGCTGCACTTGCGTACACTTACTTGTTTTATTTTCTTAAACAAATAGTGCAAAACAAGGTGCAAAATAACTGAAATGCACAAATCAATACAAACAAATGTGCAAAGCAGTGAGGTGAAAACTATTGGAATGTGGTGCTACAGCAGGCAGTGAAGCCAGAGGGGCCAAATGCCGGACGTGATGTAGTTCAGCGGACCAATCAGAGCTCTTGTGGTCTGTGTAGTTACAATTTTTCGGAGGAGTGTGGCAAGTCTCTGCGGCGGTCGCAGAGGGCCCACAAAGGACGCATTTCCTGCGTTTAAGGTTGAGAAATGCCTGGGAAAATGTAGCTTCTGTGGACACTATCGCGCTATTTGATCAGTAAAATAGTTTCACTACTTAAAAGCTTTTTGATTTGGAAAACAGCGACGTTACGGTCACGCTACTGACAAATGAAGTTAAACTGGTAACGTGGCTACTTGTCTGTTATATTTCAACTGCTGTCAGTCTGCTGACTGTAAAGTGAACTGACCTGCTTGAAGGAGAAGCTGGCGATCTGACAGTCGCACGGCATGTTGACCTGATGAGCCTCGAAACGATCTGAGACAGAGGATAAACACACACACACACACACACACACACACGGACATGCTCTGTAACACCAGTGATACGAGTGGGCATGATAATATTTCACCTCCTGATGTTTTAACTGACCCTGGGTAATCAAAGTTCATTAAAATATTGATCACATCCACTTTCACTGGGAGCATTTCATGAGCTCAAACAAACGAATGAATGAATGAATGAATGAATTAATGATGAATGATAAAATACACAACTACATTTTGTCTTGGATCTTTTTTTTTTTTTTTTTGCTAATACCTGTTCTTTTTTCTCCCAACAAGTGAAAGAAAGAAAAAACTGGGTAACATCAGAAAATACAGAAAACTAAATTAATCTAAAGCCAGCGGACACATGAGGAGAATCACAAATGGTTTGGTCTACTTCTTCTTCTTTTAGTTATTTATTTATTTATTTACTCTGCCAAACATCCCAGAATACGGTACAAAGCATGGATTTTTGATTAGATTCAACTTGAAGTGATGCTGATTCAAGGATCACAACGCTGAAACGGTGCAGATTAAAACAACCTCACAGATTAGGATTAGGTGCAGGTGTTTTTACCTTTCAGGATGAGGAGTTTTGTTATCATGGCCATGAAGTTATCGTAGTCGATGCCTCCTCTGGAGCTGTACCGCTGCCACAGCACCTTGAAACTGTCCTTGTCTAAAGTGATGCCTGCACACACACACACACACACACACACACACACACACACACTCGTCAGTGGAGATAAAGTCTGAACTGGCTGCTCGTCCTGAAGCACACTGCCAACAAAAAGATATTTCACTTTTTAAATGAGTGCAACGTTCCTCCAATGTGATGTCTGTTTTCTATTTACTGGAGTTTATGATTTTAATCAGTGTTTAATCTCTTAAATTTACTACTTCTCGCAAATTTGCAACTTTGTTATCTCAGAATTTGTGAGGTTTTTTTTCATAAATTTACGACTTTAATGTCAGAAGTTTTGTCTCTGAATGCTATCCCTCCTCCCCTGGCTCCATCTTCTTGTTTTGCCTCCAGTAATGGCCCCAAAACGCCGTCGTATGATATGACTTTTTCTTTTTGCCCCATGAAATTTTTTTTTAAAAAACTCACTGGGATGATTTCAGAAATATGCAGGAATGAGAAAAATCTTGCTTCTCCCGCTGCTGCACCGGATTTTCATCCAGCAGCAGGAGCAGCAAAATGAGAGACGACACTGATTTTAAAAAACCTGCATAAAGGTAACGTACTCCTAAATATGTGCATGTGTTATGGTATTACCGCGGGCGAGCAGAGCCCTTTTCATCTGCGGCTCGTTGAGGAAGCCCTGGTTCCTCCACTCGTAGCTCTCCAGGTACTCCCTCCTGGTGACGCTGACGTACTGCTCCAGCTTGGAGAACTCGGCCACGTCCAGGGAGCCGGAGCCGTCCTCCTGATACGGCCGCTCAGGACCCAAACCGAAACATCATACATGTCTCTGCTGCACCTGACATCACTTCATTTATCGGACCGAAGAAATTTTTTTACTCTCAAGTCAATGCATTGTTTGATTTAGTCGTAAGATCTGATAATTAAACGAGTCCAAATGTACTGACGTTACCTTTAACGCTGCGTTCAAGAAAACTCGCAACTGGGAATTCGGCTGTGATGTCAGAGCTCCAGTTCATCTGATCATCACTGACGTTGTGAATGGAGCAATGACAATAATAATAAATAACAACGAAGGAGTCTTGAATCTTGAATCTTGGTAGGAATGTAATTTTTGTAAAAGTATTTGTTGACTTTTTAACACAAGATTTGATGTGTGAAGTACAAACAATAAAAACATTTATATTTTGCTCTGATTGTAGTAAGATGTGGAATTTAAGTCAGTCACAACGGAGCTAACGTGGGTTTTTCACGTTACCACCTCTGCTGTGTTTTAGCCGGCGTTACGCTGCATCGTGAGCGTAGCATAACATTTCCACCAGGGTCGAGTTCAGGTTTGGGACCTTTGACTCCACAACCGTCTTTACTGCTCCTCTTCACTTTGATCTGTCTAACAAATCCCTAAAAAAATCACTGAGTCCAGCTGTGAAAAACTGCGCCGGCAAAGGATACGTCCTTGTAAGTCAGCAGGATGTGGGCCGTCTCCAGACTCAAGGCTAAATTAGAGGAAAATAAATGCCATTGTGAGTGTAAGGCTCTGACTCGGGACTGCAGAAAATGTAAAGATGGCAGAGGTGGTGAGAAATAAACCGACCTTTGCCGTGAACGGAGTAGCCGCGGTTGTTCAGCTTCGCCAAAACCCCGTCGGCACGCAGACGCTGGAGGGAACAAAGGAAAAAAATCACACAAAGCGTGCAACTGCGTTTTCTTCTTGTGTTTAAATGTGCAGCGAGTAAGATTTTTACTGCCTGATAATATGAATATGATGTAATATTATGTGCCTGGTGAGGATGCTTTACACTCAGCTGGCAAAAACAGCAGAATAAGTACTTAATTTGATGGTTGAGTCTTCATGGTTCTCTTCATCAGACTGCCTATTTTAGTTTTTTTTTGCCAGTTGAGTCTAAAGGTCCGCACTTCACTGGACCCTTGGCAGTTTTGCATATGGCATCTTTAATATTTTTACAGCAACATTTAGTTTTTTGAGAGCAACTTATCTGGAAATACCTCAGGACTGTCGCCTTCCTGTGAAAGAAAAGGGAAACGGAGAGTAAGAGTCAGATTAGGTGTATTGTCACTTCCAAAATCTACATTACAGAGTGAGAGGTCAGAGATTGCAGCTCAGTAAACTGATGAAACATAAATGATCAATCAGAAATTAATTTTTCACGACCAAGAATTGTTGGATTTGTTCATTTTGGTTAGAAATGAAATCTTGGGTACCAATAATGGATCAGTCACATTCACTCAATGCAGCATTTTGTATAGTAGCTCCCATTTAGATGAATGAATGAATGAATGAATGAATGAATGAATGAATTTTGTAATTGTGTTTTTCACTGGTTGGTTAGTTGCAGAAAAAAAAAATCTCAATTCAGGAGCTGCGCCATGTTGTCAACAAGTCAAGATCAAAATCTTATATGGCTGGACCATGTATGAAATGCTTTGAGGGATTTTAATTTGAAATGACGGACACAGGAAGTGGTGACGTGCATTCACATCGGTGCAGACTTCTGCGGTTATCAGTCTCTATCGGGCAGAAAATCTAAAGTGTGGATCGTTTCAAACTCTGCAGGCAATTCACCCATCATTCATCAAACTCAAACATAATTTATCATCTGAAGCATAAAAATAGCCAAACATTAGCCAGCTAGCACCGCTGCTGGTTGTTTCAACACATTCTGTCTCGTTAACAGGCGACTCGCTTCGTTCATGCACTAGAGAAATTAACATTTTAACAGCTCATTATTACAGTTTTGTATTTTTCTGTAATGTAGCACAGCAAACTCAAACCATTCTCTGATGCCACAAGAACATATATATTCACATAATTAAAAAGTGCAGCGACAATTCGACTGACAGTTTGAAGTAACGGCTTGTAGTCGACGAGGAAAATCTTTGGCCGGGAGCAGGCGTAAAAAAAAAAAAAATAAAAATATTGGACTTACTCCATCCAATTATGTCAACAATTTCCACCTAAATGAGTTGTGTTGGATATAATTTAATTAATTCAATTCTGTTAAGGTGGCAGTAACTGACTTTTTCCAACGTGATCTGGTCAGCTTGGATCTAATTAATAAATCAGTGTCCAGCTAAATAAACTGACCAAACATAAATTCAACAAAGGGTCCTTTATTTTGCTGTAATTAACCCTGTTGATTAATGGCAACATGAAGATATTTCTTCATACTCTACCTGGCTATTTAGTAAAACCAGCTAAACTATAGATCCAGTTTAACTGGCTTAAGTGCATTTTGTTTTAACTGGCTGGTTTTCAGTATTAAAATGGTAGTGCTTTTAAGTCGACTTACTAAACCTGATTTCCACACATTGAAGTTAAGAAAATTCCAATCAAACTATTGTGTTTTTTTTTTTTTTTTTTTTTCATTTTAGCCAATTTATTACCGATGAAATTCAATATAACATCATGGATGATCAACCTGGTCAGCCGCCTGATAAAGTCTAATGAGTCTGATGCAGTTCACCTCAGCAGCTCTGCTATAAATTCTACCTTTAAAAAAATTCATAATGTTCAGTTTTTGTTGACATTGTGGAGAATGTGTCACTTTAATTCTGTGTTTATTATTGAGGTTGTAGTTTGCAGAAGTTTTGTACTGGACTGCATTACATTGAGAGGTGTTTCAACTTTTTTATCCTCCCTATTTATTTTACATGAGGGGGGGCAGAATAGTGGAAACAGCTGTCAGTAAAGTGCAGTCCAGTCCAACAGCAGCACTAACTATGAGCTCAATGCCAAACATAGAAGTGAATGAACACCTCTATAACTGTGACAACAAGACAAGCTGAGCATTATAGGCAGCAGGAGAGGAAACTTTATGGCACAACAGCTGGATTAGATTAGACTGTACAGGTGGAGCTGATAAAGTGGACGCTCAAATAATTAAAGTGTGACGACAATTCAACTAATGGGTTGAACTAGGTAGCTAGGAAACTCTTTGCTTGAGGGCATAAATACACAACATTACACACACTCTGAACCATTTAACTCAGTTGTAACCGGAACTGTTCTGACTCAGCCAAGCGTCCGCTGCTCACCGTCACACACATGTCCTCTGGGAAGGAGTCGCAGTTGAGCTCTTCCGGCCACTGGATGCCAAAGTTGCTCATCAGCCCCTCGCAGCCCCGCTTGGATTTCTCACACAGCGACTTGCAGGGCTTCTGCTGTTCGCCCTCCACGCAGCGGGGGGCGTACACCAGGCACAGGAAGTAGCGGATGTCCACTCTGCACACGCTCTGCACCAGCGAGTTGAAAAAGGACATCTTGATGGCGGCGTCTCTTTGGCTTTGTTGTCCCAGGAGGTTCGGCATCTTCGTCTGGTTGTAGGACAGGCCTTCGCACATCGATATGGTGAGCGGCTCGCACATCTCGCCGCTGCTGCTCACTCCAAACTGCACCCCACAAAACACACACACACACACACACACACACACACACACACACACACACACACACACAAACACACTTATTCAAGATTTGGGTGACTTTCTCTGTAGGTACACATGGTCCTGATTAGAGTCCATCTAATCAGATTTTTTAAAAACTGATTTCTGATTTTCTGATATTTTGTGTTAATATTCCTTTGAAATTTGAAAATAGAATAGAATATAATGTTGCAAATGCAAAAAAAGATGAGATACTGTTAATTGATGTTCAAAAGCTTTTAACAAATGTGCTGCAGAATGACCTTTTTTCATATCGGAGAAGGAAGGCATGGACACACCGACATCTGATACTCAAAAAAAAGGCAGATATCTATCGACCAGATATCTCGGTAAAACAATGAATTGTCTCGCCCTGCTCATAATTAACAAGATTCATGCGTTCCTTGCTCGTAGCAACACTTTTGGCTGGCTGATTGTTTTTATTTTATTTCATTTTCTGGTAATCAGCACTTTTAAAAGACAACGAGACAGCGAACTACACTGCAGGAGAAGCTGCAGCTCTCACTGCTCTCACTAGAAACACCAATACGCAGACGACTACTTGTTTTAGCTGTGAGTCAGTGAGAGTCTGAAATTCAGAGAAATTCAGTCGATGTTGGCAAAAATAGCAAAACCGGGAATTAAAATGCCTGAATTTTTGAAAAAATTCTGGCAATTTTTTAGTTTTATTTTATTGTAATATTTATTTTTAAGATCATTTCCTTGTATTTTTTTTTTCCATTTTTCTCCTCAAAAATTTCAGGTCATCTCTTAAACAAACTTTTATTTAACACTAATTTATTGGATGGTTTGTTTGTGTTTGCTGAAGCAGATCTGCACTCCGTCTGCAGTGCACTTACTTTTATTACAAAATGTATCAACTAAATAATAGTCTGCAGGTCATTAAAAAATGGTAAAAACAAACAAACAAACAAAAAAAAAAAAACAGGTTTTACAACCAGATAAAGTGGAGAACTAACATTCCTCCTCTCAGACACGGCTGCCTGCAGACATTTTTGTTGATCTGGCGTCTGAGTGCAGATATCGGCCGACACTGATAATCGATCTGTCTCTCTTCGGTACACACTGATACTTGTGATGGACAGACACACTCATGACTACTGATTAGAAGTTATCATTACATCCCCTCTGAGCGGCGGACGCAGACTTACGTGTTCACATGACTCCGTTGAAAGCGCGTCACACTTTAAACTCTCCGGCCACTGGAAGCCAAACTTGTTCATGAGCGGCTCGCAGCCGGAGCGGGCCTGCTCACACAGCGTCTTGCAGGGCGGCCTCGCCTGGCCCGACGTGCACTCCGGGGCGTAGATGGAGCAGAGGAAGGGCCGCAGGTGAGGCGAGCACTGCACCTTCACGAGGGGGAAGAACTGATGGATCTCCAGACCCGCATCGTCCTGCGTTTGGTGTCCCAGCGCGTTGGGCATGACGGTGTCGCTGTAGGGCAAGTCCATGCACAGAGGGATGCTGATTGGCTGGCAGGTTGCCGGCGTGGGGGGCATGGAGGCCTGAACCTGGGCAAGAAGAAACCTCCATCAGCGGACTTTGACAAAACAACACTCCTGACTCATAACTCCACTAGTTCTCCCATCAAAGGTGGAGATGTACGACAGCGTTTTAGCGCCACCACAGGAAGAAAACAAAAATACGGAGCTGGGGCAGGGGGCGGGAGAGATGAGACAAAAAAAACCCTCAGAATTTCCAAAATTAAAGTTGTAAATTTATGAGAAAAATAACATAGAAATTCAGAGAATTTATTTTTTTTTCAAATCTGACTTTAAAAGTCACACATTTATGAGAAAATTTGTGTTTTTCTTTTTTTTTTTTTTTTTTTGATTATGGAACTTCATGGCTTGCAGACCCCGCTGCTTGCCGTGTATCAGGCCTGCAGCATTTTTCTTATAAAGCTTTTTTCTCTCAAATTTATGAGTTGTTCTCATGAATTTACCACGTTAACCTCAGAGAATATTTAGTAATAGTTTTTATCTCGTAGCTTTCTGAATTTAATCTTGAAAATTCTGCAGCAACTAATTTGCAACTAATCTACTAATCTACGACTACTTCAAAGTTAGCAATGCTATGTCAAATTATTCTCCTATTTTATAAGTCGCTGTGGAATAAGTAGGATAATGAACAGCTAGCTGTTCAATTTAGTAAAATAAATGAAACCATTCTGCTTAGCATGGGGGTCTTGATCAGGCTGTGGGGTTTATTTGGCAGTAAAGATTACATGACTCTGCATTATCCCTTATTTTGTTTAACTGTGAACTACATGTAAACTACTACAAAATGTGCCGTATAAATTTGAGTGATTTATTGCAAACACTGGAGCAAAACAGTGAATAAGAGCACAAGGAAATCTCATAATGTGATGGTTAATCTGACATGTCTAACTCAAGTCTAGCTTGAAAAAACAGAAAAATCACACCTGCATGGAAAAAAAAAGCACTGTCTCTTTGACTGTGGCAGCACCTCAGTGGTCTCCACATCATACTCACGTTCACACAGTTGGTCTCTGCTAAATTTTCACACTTGATGTTCTCTGGCCAGCTTAACCATCGGTCTATCAGGGCCGGCTCGCAGGCTCGCTTCACCCTCTCGCAGGAGGAGCGGCATGGCTGCGCGCGGCCGTCCTGCCCCGCGATGCATTCAGGTACGACCATGCGGCACATGAACGCGGCGACGTCCGGCGAGCAGCCCGTCACCACCACCTGGCCGATCTGCTGCAGGTTGTAGCCCTGGACTCCGTTGGGATGCATGGAGGTGTTGTAGCCCACGCCTTCGCAAAAGCTGACCATCACCGGTTTGCACGACGGCTTCTCCTCCGTCCTGCCGTGCGCACGCTGCAGGGACAGCAGGAGCGCCAGAGCCGACCAGAGCCACTGCATCATGGCTCTCCGTGATCTCAGAAAGCGTCTGGATCCTCTCGGAGGTTTGTGATCTTTCCTGTGTGCTGCTGTGCTCTGGAGATGCAGCACATCGACGGAGGTGGATCTTGTTTCTGGGAGCAGAGGAACTGATTTAGGACCACCGCTGGGGTCACATAACATACGACTTTCAACACAATGTGAAATCCAAACTGGTCTCAGAGCAGCCACAGTCCACATGCTCTGACGCTCCTGTTCAGCATTTTACAAGAAACTCAACATCAGGTTATGATTATGTGTGATTAAGTGCCTGCTCTGCGGCCCGGGGGCCGAGCTGTTGTTGCACAAAAGCTGGCAGAACGCAGCCGCGTTCAGGACAGAAAGTGTTTGAGGAAAACAAACTGTTACTGGAATAGAAACATTTGTAAGCAGCCTGCTGAACAGAAAACTGGAGCCTCCCAGATGCATGATGGGCAAAGGCAGCAGGATAAGAGATGGTCTGTCGCTGATCCTCCTGCAGTGAAAACAACTGGGCATCAACGTCTTCTTGACCGCAAACATGAAACTGGTACAAGATCACACTGGAGCGAAATGACCAAAAAAAGAAGTTGTGTTTGAGTGGTTGCAAACATGCATTTTTGAGGCGAAACAGATTGGGATTCTTTTGGCTTCTTTCTGTCTTTGGTTTGACCGCTCTGATGTTCCTGACAGAAAGTGAAGAAATCCAGTATTTTCCATTTGACCCAGAGTAGCCTGGTTTCAAGTTAGCCGTGAAAAAGAAACCAAAGTGTCAAAGCTGTTTACACCGCGGGAATATAGAGGACAGAATTCAAATGAATGACAGCTTCTTAACAGCTTCTGACTTTTTGACTGTCTAGATCCTCTATAGATCTGGTCTGTGAGATTTACAGAGTTTTTGAATGATAAACATCTCATAATTAGTTTTTCTTATTTTGATATGCAGCATTTTGGATTTAAAAAAAAAAAAAAACCTTTCCACTGTTGCCCCTTTTCCACCAAAAAATACCTGGTGCTAGTTCAGTGTTGGTGCTAGAGCCGGTGCTTAACTGGTTCCAACAAAGAACCGGTTTGCTTTTCCACCGGCCAAGAGCCAAGTGGACCCAAGTCAGAGCCACGTCATTACGTCAGCGGGAAACGTGATCACGTGGGTGTGCGAGACGCTCGCTCGGAATCACAACAACCAACATGGACGACCTCATCGTAGCGATGAAAATACTGCTCGTGTCTTTACAAGCCTACATTGCGATCCAGAGGCGAAAAACGCAATTATCGCCGGCTACCCGTTGTATTCGTGGTCGGAACTAACGACGACTACGTTTAGCTATACGTTTATAGCGTTCCTGTTCCCGTTTGGGTCTGTAACCCCGTCCACCAATGACGTGGTGGGTCGTGTCATCGGTTCTTTCTCTGGCCCCTGCTCGATGTTGGTGCTTGCCTGGAACCGGTTTGGAACCAGTTTGGCCGGTGCTTGGGCGGTGGAAAAACAAATAACCGGTACTAAATCAGGCACTGGCTCCGAACCAGCCCTGGAACCTCTTTGGTGGAAAAGGGGTATGAGAAAGTTTCTGTTAAAAGTCCCTACTTCTCGACCATTTGCATTGTCCTTCTGTTGGACTGAAGTTAGTTAAAGTTGCATTTTAGTGTTGATTCATTATCTGTATAAAACAAACTGTGAACTTGGCAACGAAGAGATCCAGAGATTTAAACCACCATCTGTGAGAGTGGGCAAAAAAAAAAAAGATCTAAGTAGTTGCATTAGTTTTACTGAAAAAGTCCATCTCATGTGCATGCAAACACACATGCACAGACTTACACACACACACACACACACGCATGCATGTACACAAACACAAGACATTTGTGCAGATGATTTGGTGTGTCGGTGTTCCGCTGCCTGGTCTGTTCTGCATTTCACTTGGATGAGCTTTCTCTCTGATTTCAGTGGTATTGTAGTCATTACGTGAACCTCTTTGCACGACTTCTTCATTGTTCCCAGGGTCTGTCTCTTGTGTGTTGCGACACTGCCGAATAAAAAGCAGTTTAGATTTGGTCAGACTTGCACAATCGCTGGCATGCCAGACCAGCTGGTCCTCCTCAAAATGTTCGAGCGCTGCCATGCGGCCCAGCCGACCTCCCAGGGTGAGTCCTGAACAGCGGGACTGTCAAAATGAGATGAAGACATGACATCCATTCACTAGTCTAAGATTCTCATGTAAGACTGGGATATTTGAAGATGATGTGAAAAGGTGCAGTGAATATTAATGAGATGCTCAGATGCTGGCTCCATACTGGTCGAATAGAAGCCGTGTGCAAATAATAACCGGGCTGGAGACACAGTGCCAGGTGAAGAAACTTTTAAACTCAGAGGAGACGGGGCATCCCATCACTTTACCAAAGGGAGAATTTGAGACAATTTAGTTCAGGTCATGCACAACCCATCAAACACCAACAGCAGGTCAGAATAGGACATTCATACATATAGACAAATGCAAACAATAAGGACTTTGTGCTCATAAGATGCTGCTCCTCCTGCAGGACAGGCCTGTAGTCCAGCCGCAGGACTGAGGATTCTCCACAAGAGGGTCTGCTGACGCCTCAGTCCAGAAGCTGGAGCTGTTTGGTTCAGGTTTTGATCCTGGTTTAAATAAAGTCAAACTTTTTCCTCCCAGCGGAGAACTTGAGGTCATGAGTTGGGAACTGAAGGTGGCTTTTTAACTTTGAAGGGAAATGTCGACCTCCAGACTATCACTTTTACTTCTTCCTGTCTCTAGTCTTCTCTCCTCCACGAAATCCTCTATGCTGGGAAATTTATTTATGCTCATTACGATTACGTTCATTTTTCACAAGACCACAGTCTGAAGAGCGTGTCCTAAGTGCAATCAGGGCTTCTCCAAGTCACTTTTGCTGTCTTAACTGTGGAGAAAAGGCTGTTTGCTCCAGGCTCCTGGTTCGAAAGAGTCATACTGAGTCTCTTCATGCAGTAAACATGCAGTAAACCCATCAGAGCGCCATCTCCCATCCCCTTTAAAAGCCAGGTGACTCGCACCTTGGTGAACTGCTATTATAATGGTGCAGTTTTTTCTGCTTCTTTTTAACTTCTGTTATCCATCCCAGCTCGTCATTTTGATTTCATTTTTCATTTTTCCTTCTGTACATTTTAATCCTCAGATTTCAGTTCTGCTGTTCCCGCTTGAAAAGAAACCACACAAATAAAATAAAAACTAACAGATATCAACTGTCAAAAAAGAGAGAAGCCAAAGGACGTGACAAACTCTGTGTTTATAGTGGTGATGTTCATGTTTATTCACGTCACACACGTGTACAGTCATACATGACATGACGGGCGACTACACAGCCTGTCCTGACCCTCAGCAAACTCACTGAGGATGAACAACACTGCCAACACGGTGTTAAAGTGTTAGGACAACATATAAGCCCATGAGATGGTCATCACTTGGTAGTGGTTGCTGGTTATATTCCTATCAGTCAATTACAGTTACAGTTTGTATTAATTCTCCAAAATATCCAGGACAGTGATGTTTTAGCTCTGGTTTTTATGTACAAACAAGTAAAATCAACCACAGGTAAGTATATAAAAAAAAAAAAAAAACACATAGAGAAGACTACGAGGTGTTAGAGAAACAATGAAGACATACTTTCTATATTGTTCAAAATGGAATGACAAGGTTATTGTGCCCTCGCTTTGGTGCTTTCTTCTTCATGTGCTCATGGTGCACTGGATAAACTGGAGAGAGAGAGAGAGGGAGAGAGAGAGAGAGAGAGAGAGGGGTCAGTTTGTAGCAGAAAGTACTTATTACATAAAATATCTCTGCCTGATCAGAACTGTGTGCGTGTGTGTGTGTGTGTGTGCACTTTACCAAAGACGTTTAAAGGCATACTTCACGCATCATGCATACTTTTTGTATTAAGTTCTCACTGTGCGTTGCCTTCAACCCCCCACAAAGTTTTTCTCCAAGCCTTCATGGTAAACTCATATTCCAAAGAACGGCAGCAACATAATCCATAATCCAATACACAGACCAAGTCATATGCTCAGTAGTTCCCAAACACATTGTTGTAAAATCATAAAATTACCGCCTGAGATTTTCCCACTGGATCAGAGATGGCTGGTGGTTTTGGAATATGACTTTACAATGAAGGCGGCTGAGTAAAACCTTCTTCATCAGGGATCGAGGGCAGCACACAGCAAGTGCATCAAACAAAAATGATGAATTATGAGTAAAATATTCTTTTTCAGAGGAAGGAAGAGTTCAGCTGAGTTTAGGTTAGGGTTTAGGAGGATTATCCTACAACTTCAGATAAATTCAGGCAGCGTTACAGCAACACTGCACACTGCTAACAGAGAAAGTTTGAGGACTGAATGAAGCAAACAACTTTAATTCACATGCTTGTGGCTGTTCCACTTTTAACTATAACTAGCTATATAAACTATATAACTATATTAACTGACTATATAAACAATATAACTCGACATAGAAACTCAGCAACAAAGGTGTGTTAATGTATAATTCTCATTGTTCTACACTGGTAGGAGGAAAATAATTTGGTCAAACGGGTCACATCACGGTCTGAATCTTTTTTTGTGCAAAGCAAATTCATGACAACAATACAGAGGTTTAGTTTATCACAGCGGCATCAGGGAGGGGAGCTTACATCATCATACTGAAATGTGGCAGAGCCTTGTCCAGCCGTGTCCCTCCTGCGGAATAGATCTGGAAAACACACACACACACACACACACACACACACACACACACACACAACAGCTCTATTGTTAGTCATTTTTGCTTCATCATCTTTGTGGCTTCACGATTCACTAAACACATCATACCATGTAGGAAATTAATATTTCTAACCGTTGTCTTGCAAAATGTGAACAATTTAAAAATGTCATTTCAATGTCAAGGATAAGAACTACAATGTTGGAAAACCGTTTTCTCATTTGAGACAGCGGAATAAAATAAAGATGCTTTTATTCTGACACACGATGGCTGCGTCACGGTCACACGGCAGCACATTGAATTTTTGAAAGCCTCGGCGGACGGCGGCGGGCTCACCGGTCAGGCAGCGCAGCTTGGTGCAGCACGCCACGTAGTCGTCGAAGCAGATCTTGCCGTGCATGCTGTAGCGCTTCATGATGCAGTTGAGGGCCTGCGGGCTCAGGTTGTAACCTGGACGTCAACACACACACACGGGAGCCAGTAAAACATCTGCTGAGTGTTTTCATTCACATTACAACATAAGGCATTTAAACTGACTCACTTTTCAGAGCAACACACACTGAGTGACAGGCAGCGGAGACATGCTAAGAATCTCACTTGGACGAGTGTCATGCTGTTGGCCTGTAATCAGATTTGATGTTTTCCTGCTGTGGGCCAGTAAAACAGAAAAGTGAGTCAGCTGCTTCATTGCTTTTTCTGTTTTTTTTCCCCCTTCCTAAATGGTCAATGAGTCTTTGTCATTCAAACTGTAGGAGCATACGGCGAAAATAAAAGCCCATTGTGTCGGTGCCGGTAAAGGAGGCTTGTCACCCGGCTCCTTTTAATGCGGCCGTCACTGACAAATAAAACTCATAAAACACAATATAGAACATCACATAACAGCCGGCATGTATGAACAAAGCTGGTGATGAATATAGGCTGGATGTTTGCCTCCCCTGCCTCTACCTCTAACAATAAAGAAATATAAAAATATGTGCATTAAACTCTGAAAAAAAAAAAAAAAAAAAGCGGAATATGTAAAATATGTGTATTAATCCCACTTTGTGCATTGATCCTAATTTGCAAAAAAAACTATGTGCATTATGTAATACTATGTGCATTGATCCTTCTTTGTGCATGAATCCAAATTTGTAAAAAAAAAAAAAAAAAAAAAGCATGCGCATTATGTAAAAATATGTGCCTTAATCCAAAAGTACTATTACAACAATAAATACAGAAGTAAGAATTTGAGAATATGTAAAACGTATACCAATATGCACCATCTAGTTCCCTGTTGAATTATTTTCCAATTACTACACAGTTAAATAAACAGTTAAATACGGTACGGTTATATAATTAATGCAACTGAATGAAAAGATTAAAAAAATAGGGGGATTTAAATTCAATTAATTTGAATAAATATTTAATCATTAAAAGCTCTGTGTGAGTCATGGTGGCTATTGCTGCTCATGTTGACCGCCCAGTTTATTCCAAACTGACTGGAAATGTAAAAAGCATCACAATCACAATCTGTCGTCCACCAGCAACAGAGAACAGAGGCGTTTTCTCTTAGTTTGATTTGGGGATGTGAGCGTGTCTCTACCCATGGAGGTGAGCGCCTGGTGCATCTCTGGGCCCTCCACCGTGCCGCTGCGGTCGCGGTCAATGGACATGAAGTGCTGCTTCCAACCGTTCAGGACCGCCCACAGCTCCTTGAACTCTGGGAAGCCCATGCTGCAGGACATGTCCCGCTGGCAGCCGACAGTCAAGGACCAAAACACCACGGCCTCCCCCGTCTCCTCGCCGCATCAACCAACCAGACCTCACGTCAAACAAAGTGCTTCACACAGTAAAACAAAACAAAAAAAAAAACTAAACTAAATTTTACATGAGTACACGGCATCTTTCTCTGGGCCTTTGCTCTGAAAATTAAAACCTTGGTCTTTGCTCAATTACAAGAAATTATGGGACATCCACAAGCCGATATGATCAACGCACTGGAGCAGTCTGTTAATCTGTATCATCGTCTGAGACAGAAATGTACAGCTGTGTGTCATCGGCATAGCTGTGAAAATTAATCCCATGTTGTGTTTTATTGGCTCATGTTTGACTCATTTCTGGGCAAATTCACTTGATTTTTTTCAAAAACAAGGGGGAAAAAATGTGGGGAAAAAAGCCAATGAGCAAATCATCAAGAAATAACTTGAAAATTTGAAAGAAATTACTAAAACATTACAAGACAATGACATGAAAATTTAACAAAAAAGGAACAGTAAAATATTGTTTAAAAAATGCAAATTAGCAACAAAAAATCACCAAAACAAATAAATACATAAATAAATCATTAAGGTAAAAAAAAAACAAAAAAAAAAAACTATTTGTAATTTGTATTATAATTACATAATTTTAAATTACAGTACAAGAAAAAATTATAATTATTCCCCAAAAAATTGTCAAAAATTAAAAAAAAAAAAAAAAGAACTGAAATAAAACTCTTCAGGCTGTTCTTGTTTTGGATTTAAATGAACCCAAATTATTTTTTGGCCCAAACTGTCCCGCCACTATCAGCTTCCTGTCCTGTCAATCACTCCCCTGAGCCCTGTGATTGGCTGTCGGCGGAAGGATACGTCCAGCATGTGGATCATCAGGCGGCAGGTCTCCAGGCTGAAGGCTGGAGGAGGAAACACACACACACACATTAAAGACAAACTCACAGCAGTGTTTGTTTTAACTTGCAGGCAGGACCAGATGGGTGGAGTTTATCACATCAGGGCGACTCAGATCAGGTAGGTAGGTAGGTAGGTAGGTAGATACTTTATTCATCCCGCAGGAAATTCACATTTTCTTCAGCAGTATCCACAGATTACAAATTAAGTGAATAAAAAAATAGAAATAAAGAATAAGATCTAAGTATAACAGAACAAGATCTGAGTACAACAGAATAACCTAAGTACAACCCAGTGTGCAAAAAGCAATGTGCAACAAAAAAAAAAAAATCACCAAATCAATTTTTATGCTTTCCCGGGAATTTGAGCACTACATTTTAATGAGAAATTAAATACTTACATAGCCATTCCTTCATTTTCCAAGAAATGTAAGGCCTTAGTTTATGCCTTTTTATTATTTTGTTTCACTGTTTCAGTTTCACAGTACACCTTATGCACATCTTGTCACTGCTGTTTTATATCTTGCTCCTTGTAAGCACTTTCACAAACGTGCTACACAAATACTTATTATTATTTCATTTTTTCCTTAAAATCCACAAACTTTCAAGCACTTTCCAGGCCAGTGGGAGGCCTGGACGAATCACAGTGTTGGTTTTTGCTCTTACGTTTGTAGGTGCCAGAGATGCCGGACTGTGTGAGGCAGGCCTGCAGCTCCTCCGCTGATATCTGGCCGTCCTGTCAGAGAGAAAAACACACAGAGGCTGCACAAAGAATCTGGGAAACATCAAATACGTCCCGGTATGAGCTCAGGTTGTCGCTTTACGTTGGTTCAGTTTGTGATGCTCATGCAGAAACACAAAATCTGCTCACTGAGAAACACAAAATCACAGGCCAGCGGCATAACAGATCAAAGTTTGAATGTTGGCATGAAAAATATTTTGTGAGAGTATTACCTGTCCAGCCACACCCGCAAAATATCCATAGAGAGGGTCCTGCTGCTGGCACAGAGGGGAGACAGACACACAGACAGACAGACAGGTTTAACTGTGTGTAATAGTGAAGAAAAGTGGCACTCAAGCATTTCATTAATAACATTGTTAATAAAATACAATAACATGGCAATAACAATAAGCCAACAAGAGCAAATTTTGTTGTAGCAAAACATCTTTTGCTTCTTGTTGTGTGTTTATGCAGAATGTCCTCAGTTTTTCTGCCTATAAAACACTTTGTCATTCTTGTAGTTGGACTGATGTTACTATAGTAACAAAAATGATTATTAATGTCATTATCGTATTGCTGCTGTGTTGCTGTTTCCTGAAAAGCATCACACAGGCAGAGCAAATGAACAAAATGCAGCTGCTGAAGAAAACTGAAAACGGTGCAAAGACAGTTTACACACTCCAGACAAATACGGGTCTGCAGTACCGACATTTGGCCACAAGGTGACGCCACTTCATCCGATCGCAAACCAACAAAACCATCCGAACCGTCCGAAACACCTGCTGCTCATTGGCTCCATCAGCCAATCAGAGCTGAGAATCCAGCAAAGCAAACCAAACTGGGATTATTGTTTCAGACGGGATTTTGGTGTCAGTTCTGGGGTCAGATCCTGTGCGGTTTGTGAGCCGGTTTGTCTGCAACAACAACCTGAACAACCACCAGGCGACACACCAACACCACGTCGGTGTGTCGCCAGACCAGATAATCTGAGATTATGGATTTATGTGGCATGAGAGTCGTCTTTCCTGGGTTTTAAAGGCTGTATGACAGTAAAGAGATGCAGTTTTCTGAACTTATCAGGCTGATGAAGCTGCTCTGTTTTGCTTGATTGATCTTCATATCCAGATTACTGACCTCTGATCAATAAATATCTTCTGAAAGCATCAATGATCGTCCCTGCATCAATTAATCAATAGAGGCCTTCAATAGTGATCTTTGGTTGTGTCCACATCACCCAGCCCTAGATCAAGTGTGTGTGTGTGTGTTTGTGTGTGTGTGTGTGTGTTTCTCCTTACAAAACTTAATGACAACACCCGGAATCAATGGCTTCACTTGATTATGTAAGTGTGTGTGTGTGAGTGTGTGTGTGTGTGTTTGCTTCAGCCCTTGTGCAAGCCCCCACCCTTTCTCTAGATCACTCAAACCTGGATTCCCCCAACGTACACACACACACACACACACACACACACACACACACACACCCTTGAGGAGGGGCTGCAGGAGATAAAGAGCTCAGAGTTTCAGAGTTTCAAGTGCAAGAAAGCCAAACAGTTTCCTCCTGCAGAGACAAATCTTCAGCTACAACAAGGTTTCTGCAGAATGTGACTCCAAAAGTGAAATATCAAACCCCCCGACTCAGGCCCCGCCCCACCGAGAGAGCTTTTAGGAAGTTTGACTGGAAACTGTCTGATGAGCAAATTTCCACATATCGAGACAATCTATGCATTATTATCTTTATTTGGGCTATTAAGCACAGCTAAGCTCAATAAATAACCTGCATATTGCAATGACAGTAGTTTGGACTCCGTGATGTTTGCAGAACATTCAGCCGGGCGGAGCTTGGCACAGCAAACAGATGGACACATTTTGTCCCGAACGCACCCCTCTTTGCAATTAGGCCACTTCCGGGAACCTGCGGGCGGCCTGTCGGACACAGTTATTGTCTGAAAAACTGAATAAAAGTCAACCTTGGTGGTTTTAGTGGCGTCTTACCCCGCCCGGTGGAAGAGCTCCGTATCCTGGCATAGCCATGTCTCGGTGTCGGTCGCTAATAACAATAAAATGCGGCTTTCTGTCTGGAGTTTGATCCTTTGTGCGTCCTGTCCGACTGGTTCGTTCTTATCTGACACTGGAAAATAATCAAACACACACTTGACAGGGTGGGGCGGGTCCGACTGAAGCCCTCTGCGGGACGGCGAGGCGAGGAGCCGCGGAGAAAACGCACCAAAACGCACCGACAGGAAGGAAACTGATGCGACACCCAACATTCCGGACTGTTGTCAAACGCATCGCCTCCGCCACGCGGGGCGCAGCGCCGCGCTCTGATTGGCAGATTCGGACAAGGTGGACTCGCGGCGAACCAATCAGATCACAGCGCTGCGGGCGAACGAGGAGAAAAACAGCGCGTCTGTTTCCCAGCATGAAGAACCTGTTTCAGAAAGAAAGAAAGAAAGAAAGAAAGAAAGAAAGAAAGAAAGAAAGAAAGAAACAAACAAACAAAAAATTTAAAAAAGAGAAAGAAGGTGAATTTAAAATATTGGTAACAAAATAAAAGTTAATAAATAAAGTCAGTCAGTAGGTGTGTCTTGTTTCTTCCTTCATTAAATGTCTCTTGTGATTTAATGCAAAATAAGTAATAACTGAATTAATTCCGGTATTTTTTACTGCAGAAGTATTAATTAATATCCGTGTAGACATTATATAGAGTCTATATAATGTATTTATGTCTACAATGTCTATAGGCCTATTATAGACATTATAAAACCAACACTGCTTCAGTGATTATGTGAACTTTTCAGTAATCCTCGCGATACACACATAAAACACACATTATGTACAACCACACAGTATTTACACATCAATCTGTACTAACAGTTGCATCTATAACCATACCTGGTAAACGCTTATGTTTAATAAAACCAGATTAAATATTTTCTTAGGAGTGGTGAGACTTTCTGTGCTTGAGTGATAAAACCAGACGGATTATTCCACTGAGAGATGGATCAATTTAAAATGTTTCCCTCATGGTTTTGGTTTTATATTTAGGTTTTGTAACATGCGCCTTTTCTCATGATTATGTCTGTCCTGAAAAAAAAAAATGTTAGAAATATTATTCTTAGAGTTAAGACATTCGGATTGTTTTATTCCCGAGTAAAATGAGAAGTGTGTGTTTTTATCTGTCCTCCAGTTTTAACCAGACACACGAGTGCAGTCTGCAAAATACACCCACAAAATATTATGAGCTGTGGTTATTTCATGTAGTTGAAATAACCTTGGGCAGCTACTTTGAATTTCAAAAGAGCAGAGAAAAATAAAAACAATAAAGACAATAAGACAATAACTATTATATAATGATTCATGATACCTTAATGTCGGTGCTGAGTTCTGTTGTATTTTGATCGGAGCCACAAGAGCCGTTTCCTGTCAAAGAGCCAAAATTCCCATCAACATAATCTGATTAATTCATTTCATTATTAATTAATTTGATTATTGTTTTGGCTAAATATTACATCCATAAAATGATTTGGCTTAAAAATGTACCCTTCCTTTTAGATTTTTACATATTTCGATATCAAAACATATTGGACTGCTGGCAAACAAACAAACAAACAAACAAAATTCAATTAGTCAGACATTTCAAATTTACTTTCTTTCTTTCTTTCTTTCTTTTCCCCACATTTTCTAATTTGTTGTTCATCATAATTTATTATTATATAAATAATGTAGCCTACTCGACATGAAATTTATCAAATAAAGGAGAAGAGACAGAGGGGTGGTGTGTGTGTGTGTGTGTGTGTGTGTGTGTGTGCGTGCGTGCGTGCGTGCGTGCGTGCGTGCGTGCGTGCGTGCGTGCGTGTGCGTGTGTGTGTGTGTGTGTGTGTGTGTTGGTTTGCATGTCTTTCCGGAAGTTCAGTATCTTGGTCCAACTGTCAAATATTGCCGATGTCCGTCGCGGAACAAATATCAGCGATTCTATTTCTTTTATTTCATCAAAGGAAAGTGTCTTTTAATGGGCAAATATTAAATAACATGAGGTGTAACACGGTGCATATTATCTGACAGAGAGTCCAGTCTGTTAAATTTGCGGATGCTGGTAAATATGACCATAGACATAATATACGTATATTATGTCTATGAATATGACACTGTGCTGATTCCCACACGGAAGGATTCATGCGGCGGACAACATGTCCGACCCCACAGTTGAAACACGAGTGGAAAGTTGGGGATGTTTTAGTTAATAAAACACTTCCAGGAGTGACCGGTGCCGCTGGAAAATAGTTAAACAACAGGAACGGTGTTTGTGGAGTTTGTGTGGTTTAACTTGGACCGCGGCTTCAAGGAATGGAACTGGAATAAAAGGCAGAAAAGGGTAAATCTGCTGGGGCTTCACCATGGCCGAGCCGGGGGGCTCCGGCGCCGGAGCTGGAGAGGAGGAGACACCGGCGTCTGTCCCCGGACAAACCCAGAGCTCCTCCGGCAGAGTTTTAACCCCGGAGGAGCGGGACAGGCTGGGCTGTGACCGGGTCCTGGTGTCCGAGTTCAGGCAGATGAAGCTGGAGAAGGAAGCGCAGAAAAACTGGGACCTGTTTTACAAAAGAAACTCCACCAATTTCTTCAAGGACAGACACTGGACCACCCGGGAGTTTGAGGAGCTGAGAGCCTGCCGGGAGGTGAGCAGACAGCAGGCCTTTCAGACACGGCTTTGAAGGAAACGAGTGGTTGTTTGATTTTCATTTTAAATTACAAAAATGAACACTAACATGAAGGAAAGGCGGTTTGCAGGCGGTGATGTCAGTCAGCTCCTCCACCTGGTTCACCTGTTATTCAGTCTCCCTCCGCCGCACAGCAGGATGTAAAAATTAAAATTACATTAAAATAACTAAACTGCTGATATAGTATCCAACTTTATATGCCGAAATTATCATAAGAGCCTAAAAATACGTGAAATATCCTAAACTGTGTTCTAGCTGCTGTGGACTTGTGCAAATTCCCTCTGTGCAATAATCCATATTCAATACCATACTTACGTGCAATAACCTGTGCAATAATCCATATTCAATATCATACTTATGTGCAATAACCTGTGCAATAATCCATATTCAATATCATACTTATGTGCAATAACCTGTGCAATAATCCATATTCAATACCATACTTATGTGCAATAACCTATAGTGCAATAACTACTGTCCATGTTTGCACTTGTACATATATTTTTTCTTTCTTTTTATTCTATATATATTTATATTTATATTCCTTTCTTTATTTTTCTTGACTATTTGCTCTTTTTACTTTACACTTTGAGTGGGAGTTGTTATTGTAACAAAAAGTAATTTCCCCCTGGGGATCAATAAAGTATTCTGATTCTGATTTGATTCTGATTCAGCCTAAAAAACAAAGATTCCTTAAACTGTCAGATTGTTGAATGCAGTTTGGTGGAGAGTTCTCGACACGCAGTTTTTGCTTGAAATTTCGGCGTGACAAGGACTCCGAAACATAAACCGTATTAAAAACCTTTTGTTTTATTTTTGGCATAACGAAGTCAACTTGTGAATATTTTGTTGATCGTTGCAAACAGCGCCGAACTTTGTGTTTTATTGCGTGTCGAGAACTGTACGCCACAGTGCATTCAATAAATTGACAGTTTAACGAAGCCTTGGTTAACGGCTAAAGCAAGCAGCAGCTAGAACATACTTTAAGGCATTTCACATATTATCAGGATCTTATGATACTTTCGGCATATAACATTAGATAATATATCAAGCGATTTCCTTATTTTAAAGTAATTTTAACTTTTACATCCTGCTGTGTACCGTGGCAGAGGAGGAAATTGAAAGACTTAAATTGAATTGCCAAACTTTCCTGACTTCATATTATTCAGATTTATTACTCACACAGGGTGTTTTCTTTTTTCTTATATTCTTTGTGTTGATCCATGATGTTTGTTTTGTTGCTTCTTAATCTGAAAAGTATACATCTCTCCAAGTGCTGAGGTGTATTTTGTGTTGTCTACCATTGTTCCTGTGGAATGTCTGGACAACGTGCCGCTGTAACACAAGAATTTCCCAGTTTGGGTTGAATAAAGTACATCTGTCTCTCCAAAAGATGAGTAAAATGCTGGACTGATGTGAGATCTTCGGTTTGCTGTCTCTTCATGCTGCTTTGGATTCCAGTTTGAGTCGCAGAGGCTGGTGCTGCTGGAGGCCGGCTGCGGGGTCGGAAACTGCATCTTCCCTCTGCTGGAGGAAGACCTCAACCTCTTCGTTTATGCCTGCGATTTCTCGCCGCGAGCCGTGGAGTTTGTCAAAGTAAGACGTGTGTCCGTTCCACTGTTAGTTATCCTCTCTGAAAATGGGTTCTCTGGGCAGCCACGGCTCTCGCCTTTGCAGCCACGCCCACCTTCTGCTAATCCCATGCAGTTTGGGCCCCAAAGCCTGCAGTCCACATGTGTTCTTGTGGCCTGTTGTAAAATGGTGTGTGTGTGCAGACTGGGGCCTAAACAGTCTTGGAGCTGCATCAGTTGGCTTTGACTGGAAAGCTGAGACTCTTGTGGATTCAATGAGCCACATTTGATTCCTGTGTGATGATGTTGGCCCCCATAGCAGCCATTTCACTGCAGGCAGAGACTTTTGTCAAACTGGACGTCGCTGTAGAAAATGACCTCTAGTGACCTCTAGGAGAATCACAGCCTCATCAAACTTTACAGACACAAACTAGAGGAGGATTCAAAAAAACCAAAATGGCAGTTTATGCCTCTCATTGACTTTAACCACATTTTCCCAGCTGATCTGGGGATTCAAATCATCGATCTTACAGTCACATGCCCTCTAACCTCTAAGGTGCTGCTGCCAGTCTCTCCTGCTCCTCAAATCTACTGCCGAGGTGTCCAAGAGCAAGGGATTTAGCCCTGACATGAATAAGTGAGGCAAAAAAATAAAATCTCTCAGCAATAGAGGCGAAACTGTTTTTCCTGTTTTTGTCGACCAACAGCAAAACCCGCTGTACTGCCCTGAGCGCTGCTGTGCCTTCCAGTGCGATCTGACCAAAGACGACCTGAGGGAGAAGGTGCCCGAAGGCGGCGTGGACGTCGTCACCCTCATCTTCGTCCTGTCAGCCATCCACCCGGACAAGATGACGCTGGCTCTGCAGAACATCAGCAGGGTGAGAGCCGAAACTACAATACGATGTCACCGGTAAAAATTAAATAACAGAGTCTGATCGTGCAGATCATGCTGATTTGTGAGTCACTAATCTTTCTAGCGATGCGATTGGCTCGCAGGAATGTGAACAATTTCAAAATGTTGTTGTTATAAAATGCAAATAATATAATTTCAGCAGCTGGCTTGTGAAATTGTGACCGGCGAGGTGTCTCATTCGTGATTACAACAGCAGAATAAAACCTGCTGATGTCACGATTCATTTTTCAACCCTGTGATAAAAACCATTGGTTTTGTATTTTAGCGCATTGAGTTTTGATCTATCATCCAAGCCACATTTCCAGGTGTTAAAAATGTGGAAATGGAAGGAAAATATTGCTGAATACAAATGACAGGGCAATGTTCATATATACTCAACCACTTTTAGCAGAAATTATACTAGATATCGATCTGACTGTGCAAAATCTGTTCGGCGTTAAGGCATGAAAATGAAGAAAAAAGACATTTAACATAAAGAACCATAATAAAATCTAAAACTATAAACAATTAAACAGTAGAAGCTAAAAAATGCAGTGTAAACAAATAAATAAAAAAGTGCATATTATGATGTGCAAAATGGAGAAAGAGATGAAAAATACTCTCACAGGTTTTTTTTTTTTTTTTGAAAATTTAGTTTTTCTAGTCCAGCTGGTAAAAGTGTGTGTTTGTGTGTGTGTGCACCTCCAGGTGCTGAAACCCGGTGGCGTCGTCCTCTTCAGAGACTACGGCCTGTATGACCACACTATGCTGCGGTTCAAAGCCGGCAGCAAGCTGGGCGACAACTTCTACGTCCGCCAAGACGGAACCAGGTCCTACTTCTTCTCCAGAGGTCAGAGTTTACTGCAGGAACGGCACCACTCTGCTCCCTTCTTTTTCATGCTTTATTTTATTTCTTTTTCAGAGAGAAAGTAGGAGAGAGGTGTGAAGATGGAGAGAAAGTTTGACAGATTAGTAGAGCAGGTTTTGTTTTTACAGGCCGGGATAAAATTTGTTCTTTACATATTTATAGTCTCTTTTTTTCTCTTTTTTTGCTGCCCCAGATCTATATGCTTCGCGGTGCACAATTTATATTTAAATGCATTGAGTTCTTCCTCAGCCTAAAGATTATTGTTTTCCCATATGTGCTATATCATGAAGAGAAAAAATGCTTCAAGTATTTATTATTCTCATTACCGCTCAAGTTATTGATTTTTTTTTTTTAATTAAAAAAACTGGTTAAATATAAAAATAAAGACATTCTGATGGGAAGTGATGTCTTCTCATTGCTTCTTTAGTCTGACCAGCAGCCAGCAAAGCCTCAAAGAATTAATTTGATAAAAATATGAACAGAAAAAAAGAAGACAATGTGAGCATCCTAGTGAAGCTGCAATCAGACGATGTTCAGTGTTTTTACTTGAGTCGATTATCAAAAATGTAATTGATTTGTTTTCAGTCAATCGCCCAGTTATATCGGCATTATAACAGTGTAGGTGAGTTTTAATTATGTGAAAGCTGCAGGAATAAAACAACAGACCTGCAGCAGTCGGATGCTTTCTCTGCACAAACGCTCGAACCTGACCTGCTGCTCCTGTTTCAGAGCTCCTGGACAAGTTGTTCGAGGGGGCGGGGCTTCACTCGGCGGCCAACGACTACGTCCTGAGGGAGACGGTCAACAAGAAGGAGGGGCTGTGCGTCCCCAGGGTGTTCGTGCAGAGCAAATTCACCAAGCCTGACCAATCACAGAGCTCCTGATGCCTCCAAACACAAGACTGAGTGGAGTTTGAGTAATGAATTTATTGAGGGCCTGAAGATAAGAGGAGGGTCAAATCCCTCGGACCCTCTGGGGAAAACCTTGACGCCTTCACTCGATGAATAATGAACCTGAAGTGACCACTGCGTCTCTGTTTCTACATGAATCTTCATCCTCAAATACTGCAAATGTCCAGTCTCTCCGTCTGGTTTCTGCACCTGAACAACGCTTTCTCTACAAATTTTCCAAGAGTTTAACACCGTCTAGGCCCAGTGTCCTCGTTTTGTAGGCATGGACTTTGGAATGTGGAAGAGCGATTCACCAAAAAATAAAAGCACTAAAAAAAAAAAAGAAAACGTGCATTTTTAAAGAATGAAAGTGTTGGTGCATTTTTGCATGTAGATTTTGTATTTTTTTTTCTGTGCGGTCGTCGTGCCTCTGTTTTGGATATCTCACAATGACTGATAGCTCAAACGATCTCAGTAAGTAATTAAACAGTAATTAACCGGGGAGGAAATGCCGGACTCGGCTCATACGTTTGCACACACACCTGTTTAATTACTGTAGTTTCATGTTTTAATAAATCTTTTTGTATCAGTAAAATGATTGAAAATGTTCAGGATGTGCCTTTCTCTTCTTTCAGCATGACCCATATGAACAGTTTTTCTTGAAATAAAGATCTTAGTTATTTCATATAGTGTGGTGGTGTATCAGGGCCATTGTGTGTGTGTGTCCAATCCAGCACGTATGAAAAAATAATAATAAAATTAATATAATTTGATAGGATTTTGAATCAGGTGATCATGTACGCTGATGACAACTCACTTTTCTTATCACTTCCAAGGTAAACCATAATACGTAATACAGCTGTGGGAAAAGTGAACATTTAGGAGAGCAGAATATACCAAGGGAAAACAGGGGTTTATTTTTTTTCAACATTTGGTCCAAAACAGAAAAAAAAATCATAAAACAATTTCAAGGAACAAAGAATAATAAACTAATGCTAATAGAAAAAGTAAATGAATTACGGTTGCTGTTTGGTTAAGGTACACATAATAATGCACATACTTTTTAACAAATGTCTAAGGCACATATTTTTATATTTCTTATTTCTTTTTTTTAATAATAAAATTCCTCTCTTGGGAGTTTGAACATCTGCAGCCGTCCCACTTTCACCTGAAGGATCAATACATTTTTTTCTGATTCTGATTAATCCCAGCTACAGGTTCACGAACAGCGAGCTGCTTTTCCACTATGTGAGCTCCACGAGATTCTCGTAAAAATTCTCTTCTGGATCATCTGGTCCACTCTCTGCAGCTCCTTCCTGCAACTGGCTGCCCCCCGCTGGCAGGCTGGTCAAATCAAAGCTTTTTCCTTAAAAAAAAAAAAAAAAAAAAAAAAAAAAAATTAGAGCTGGCATGACTTACAGTTTTTCTCCATTGGTTTGGCTCATTTCTTGAAACAGAAATTATATTCTCAAAATAACATGGACAAAACTCCAAACCACTTGGCAATTGTTCACAACATACTGGAACTTCTCATTCATTTCATGAAATTGCAAATGTCTTAGTACATGTCTCAGTGTCTCAGTACATCTTTGCAAATGATTAAGTACAGTTAGCCTACAGTTAGCACAATTTTCAAGTGAACAGATCTTGTTGATCTAAACTGACTGTTGGGTTCTCAGTCTAATGATTGTTCTCTCCAAAACATGTCAGCATCATTTCATTGTATAAGTCATCACATGCACAATCGTCTGTTCAATTGTCAAAATTAGTCAAGAACATAATACCATGAATAATACCATATATGAATCTCTTGGAACATTTGATAAGTTGTTTACAGTTTTTTTTTTCATTTTTTTTTTTTTTTTAGGAAAATGAAACTGGGATCCACTTTGTCGTCATCTTCACCTCCAAACCACAGCAGAAGTTTTCTTTTGCAAATGTTTTCATACTTTTTCATTGGATTCACACATTTTTCACGCTCTTTTTCATTCACATGGCCCTGACTCCATTGACCTCACTATGGTAGTCAAAAGCAAAACATCTGCTCACAGCTGATAGAAATGTCCTGCATCACTGTGAAATCAATAGTGCACCTGCATCACTGCCCTTTCCACCAATCACCATTC
This sequence comes from Myripristis murdjan, assembly GCF_902150065.1. Lineage (NCBI taxonomy): Eukaryota > Metazoa > Chordata > Actinopteri > Holocentriformes > Holocentridae > Myripristis > Myripristis murdjan. The sequence goes on along the minus strand of NC_043995.1, from coordinate 31,310,580 downwards.
ACCAATCAATCAGTATGCACCTACAAAAAAGGGGCCTATAAATTGTATTCTGTATTTTTTTTTCAACTCCTTTGAGTTTTTCTGTGTAATACTGTATGTGAATTACAGTATTTCAGTTTAGTAAAATTTCACTTCAAAGTCTTTCTGAGTTTGGATGCAGTTCTTTACTGTAAGTTCACATTTGAATGTGTAGCACACAGGAGAACCTTGTTCAAACTGACAGCTGTATTTTGTATTCTGCTGTCAGCTGTGTTACAGTACAGTAGAGCTGACTGAAGGAATCTACTCATTTGGGCATAAGTTGAGTTGTTTGAGGGAAATATTGGCTTTTGCTACTTGCTTTACAATATGTAAAAAATATAAGTGCAATACACACAGGAAAAAGTAAAGTGGAAACCTGCTCAGACTGAAAAGGGTGTGTTGCATTTTGGTGTTGAGTATGAAGTGAATGAGTGGCTGGATTTACTCACCTGACTGCAAGTTGTATTGGGTGATGACAAAATGTGCTTTTGCTGCATGTCTGAAATGTTTTAAGAGCCTTTTGCAAACAAAATGTGTTATTTTGGGAAGAGCGCCTCTCATTAGGCCGATGGATTTACTGTTTTGATACCAGGGTTTCTGAGCTGACAGAGGAGGTAAAGCGATTGAAAAAAACTGTAATGGTTACAATTTCCTTGGCAGTATGAGTGCAATGTGTGATGTCAAACCTTGGAGGCTACTCTTACTGTAAAATCCAATTTTTATTTATTTATTTTTCAGTTTTATACACAATTGTATTCTGTTAGCTAGACAAAAAAAAATAGTACAGTAACCATTGTCAGTGAAGGACTGGGCTAAGACTGAGAGGTGGACATGAGGGATATTTCAATGGCCCTCTGCCTTAGTGACAAAACATCTAAACATTTTGACTTGCAGTGCTTACACAGTGTCAAAGGGACGATGCATTTTGGGGGCACTGACTATTGATATGAGAAGGAAACTTCATTTTGGCACGAGTGAACTGTTTTGGGAGAGATATGAGCTTTTGCAGGTGAACCATGGTGTTGTGCTGAACCATCCAGGTTATTTTGGCAAAAGCACCAAACGTGTTGAGAATGTCCGGTGTGTTTCAAGAAATGAGCCAAAGCAATTGAGAAGGATCTTTCTCATTTTGGGGGCACTGACTATTTATATGGGAAAGGAATTTAGTTCTGAAGCATGAGTGAACAGTTTTGGGAGACATATGAGCTTTTCCAAGCGAGCTATGGTGTTGTGCTGAACTGTAAGACTGTTTTGCCAAATGATCTTGAAGTTTTGAGAATGGAGCCAAACCAGTGGAGAAAAACTGTAAAATGAGAGAAACTCATACATCCCCAAAATTAAAGATTACAGAACCACAACAATATGTTTTTTTTTGGCTTGACACCTTTAACCCAAATCATCTTACGGAGTTATGACTGTGTAAATTACTGTATTAAAACCCATTTGACCACATTTTTTTCTCACTTCAGCTGAACATTTTAGTCAATTATGTGTTTATAGTGACTTTGATGAGCCTCAGCCCCTTTAAATCTGCTGAAACCCCATTGCTTTTTTTTTGTCTGATGATAGTGACTTACTGAGCCTTTGTTTTTTTTATTTTTATTTTGTTTGGAAGCCATACCTCTCCTGCTCAGGATTCGTCTGCCAAGCAGCACCAGAACCGGCGAGATCATCACCGCGAAGAAGACGATCCGTGCCACATCCACGTAGAAACTGAGCGCGCTGGAGTTTGTGTCTTGGAAAAGAAAGAATCATCATTTCATTGAGAACTCACTTTAAAATTGAATTCACCGCTGTCGGGTTGCTCCTCTGTTAATAACAAGCATCTTGATTCAATTTTAAGAAATATATACCAGTAAATAAATCGTCTGGTGTGTGTGTGTGTGTGTGTGTGTGTGTGTGTGTGTGTGTATTGTGGGAGGGATGGGAGGAGTCCTTCACCATGCTTCTTTCTTTTTTTAAGATTATTTTGGGAGCATTTCTGCATATTTTAAACCAATAAAATAAGCTAAAATAATTAGATAGTCACAGCTGGATTTGAACCGAGCCTGAGTGTTACAGCTGCGTTCTTCATAATGCTGCTTCTGAATGGATGGGAGGGAAAGCCCAATGATTTTTTTCCCTGTCATTTAGTGGAAAATTATCATGATGTACACTCAGGGCTCTATCTTTCACACTGCACTACCCGTTCCCACTACCCGCTACCTGTGAATTACGCATTTAGCAGCTTCCACTATCCCTAAAGGGTATCTTGCGGCCACGCTACCCGCTATACATTATGCTGACTCTGTTATTTGCGCCTGGAGGTGTGTCCGTGGGCGTGTTTATGCACTTTCCCTACAATTGCTATCTTGACCACACACATTAGGGAAAGCGGATAGCGGGTCCCATGAACTACCCGCTATCCCATCTGGGCTTTTACAAGAGCGCGCCCAGGTGGCTTCAATGCGCATCCATTTGGACACATGTGGACGTGCAGATGCGGCTCCATCTCCCGAATAAAAAGCCACCTTGCTTTAGCCTCAGTTGAACCCCTGAGAAAATGGCAGAGATAGTACTGAATCGCGACTTTCCTCTCTCCATCACGGGTTTCGGTTTGCGGATTTGGGATAGCGCAGCCTGCTCTTAAAGGCAATGGCACCTGGCACACTGATTGGTTTAACTGGCGTAACGCCCAAACCACACCTATGCATAATGTAACGGGTAGCGCAAGTGTTTTAGGGATAACGGCAGGTGTGCAAGATAGCAACTTTAGCGGGGGAACGCTTCTTATGCAATGCTTAATCCCCAAATAACGGGTTTAGGGACTCTGACGCAAGATAGGGCCCTCAGTGTCCACTTAATCAGCTCCACCTGTACAATCTAATCCAGTCCAATCCAGCTGTTGTGCCATAAAGTTTTCTCTCCTGCTGCCTATAATGCTCAGCTTGTCTTGTTGCCACAGTAACAGAGGTGTTCATTCACTTCTATGTTTGGCATTGAGCTCATAGTTACTGCTGCTGTTGGACTGGACTGCAGTTTACTCACAGCTGTTTCTACTATTTTATCCCCCCTCATGTATAATGAATTTGGAGGACAAAAAAGTAGAAACACCTCTCTGTGTAATGTAATCCAGTAGCAGACCTCTGCAAACTACAACCTCAATAATAAACACAGAATAAATCTGACACACGCTCCACAATGTCAACACAAACTGAAACCTTGTGAATTTTGTTAAAAGGGAGAATTTATGGCAGAGCTGCTGAGCTGAACTGCATTAGACTGGACAGCTGGAGCTGACAAACGTAACTGGTGGATCACCTGTTTCCTCACTGACAAAGCTGCATTTTACAAACTTAGTAAATTTGCTGTGGCACCACCTGAAGGACAGCTGTGGTTCTCACCTTGTCTCACAGTGTGATCCTCTGTCACTGGGTCTGCGGTGGGAGACAGAACAATTACTGCAGCACGCTCAGCAACACACACACACACACACACACACACACACACACGATCACACACTTACAGAGGGTTAAATATGTCTCACAAACTCACTCAGTTCATTTTTACTCATCAGATTATTTGTCTCAAACTGGCGTCACATTACTGCCTCCATGCCGCTGTAACATTGTGAAACTGTTCACCCACGATAGACACTGAGTGTAAATGTCAAGAAAGCAGTTAATCTGATATTATCTGGTATGACACGAGGTTGCCAGCTGCCTTACCTGTGACAGTCACACTGATGTAATGGCTGGACATGACGGTTCCCTGATAGTCGCTAAATTGGCACTGGTAAAGACCTGCATCGTCTGCAGATATGTCTGTAAACCAGAGAACTGCATTCCCAGAATTCTCTGTCAGGGATCGCCACCATGTTTGGATCTGGTCAGTGTTGTTGACCCGTTCTGGGTGGCTCTCATACATCTTCAACCACGTCACAGTCGGTGGAGAGTCTGAGCAGAACGTCACAGGACAGTTGACATGAAGCTGCTCTCTGGGTGAAGCTGTCAGATTGGTGCCTGGTCTCACTTTAACTGCTGGGTAACATTTCAGCTCCTGACCTGCAGAGACACACAGGAAGACAGAAGGGAAAACCTGAGGCAGTCACCATCAGACTGCAACATATACAGCTCAACAGGCAGATTACCTCTATTAATAATCTGATCTGTCTTTAACAGTCATCAAGGCTACAAAGTAGCCCAAAAGCAACCATTTCATTTGAGAAATGGTGGGGACGTGGAGGTCCTGGTCCACAATTATCTTTTTTAACTACTACTTTTAAATATTCTCCTCTCTGCTCTAAAAAAGTTATAAATCAACAACAGATGATTCAAAATTCTACTTAGTGCAATGTTGGCTTTGATGGGTTTGCTGTGCAATGCATTGCTCTGTTTCTAAATCTCATTTTGTCAAATTGTGTATGCACATAAGAGGTCAGAATTGTTTTCATTCAGTGTCCACTTTATCAGCTCCACCTGTACAATCTAATCCAGTCCAATCCAGCTGTTGTGCCATAAAGTTTCCAGGAATAATAATTGATGAAAATCTTAATTGGAAACCTCACATAAATCATTTACAGTCCAAAGTCTCAAAAACAATTCCAGTGTTAAATAAAGCAAAACAGGTTCTGGATGAAAACTCACTTCACACTATGTACAATTCTCTAGTTTCACCATATTTAACCTACTGTGCTGAGGTCTGGGGTAACAATTTCAAGAGTTCTCTATAATCTCTATTCTCCAAAAAAGAGCAGTCAGGGTCATTAACAGAGCAGGTTATAGGGATCACACACATTCATTGTTTCTCCAGTCAAAACTGTTAAAATTCAGGGATCAAATAGAATATTAAACAGCACAAATCATGTTCAAAGCCAAAAATAATCAACTACCAGGAAATATTCAGGGCATGATCAGTCAGAGAGAGGGAAAATATAACTTAAGGGGGTTGTTTTATTTTCAGAACGTAAAAGTGAGAACTACCAGGAAAAGCTTGTGTGTGTCTGTTTATGGCGTAAAAATTTGGAACAGTCTGCATGATGAACTGAAACAATGTCCAAACATAGAGCAGTTTAAGTATAAAAATATGATGACAACTCATATTTATAAAAGATATCATTTAGTATAAAAATATCATTTTTGAAAGGTATAAGGATGAGACTGTATAAATTGCACTGACAGTTGGCATAGCTTCTTTTTTGGTTTTTGTTTTTTCCTCTTTTTATGTATTCATGTATTTATTTTTTCTTTCTTCTCTAAATTATTATTATTTTTGTTATATTATTAGTATTTGGTTTGGTTTGTTTTTGTTGTGATTATCATTATTGTTAGGGTCCGGGCAGCCTAAGCTGCCCGGACACTATTGTATTCCCAGGAATTCTTTCTTTCTTTCTTTCTTTCTTTCTTTCTTTCTTTCTTTCTTTCTTTCTTCTTCCGAGGAAATCATACTTCCCATGAATGAAAACTCACCAAACTTTGCACAAAGGTCCAGTCCCATGCCAGATTACCTCAGCTGCAAACTCAAGCCAGTAGTCCTGATGGTGGTGCTATAGCAAGCCTCTAAAGTTCAAAACTTTGAAAATTAATAACAAATCAACCATGCATGCTACAGCTTTGCAACTTTCATCAAACTGTAGCCCCAATACTGAAGAAACTTTTGTTCATTTAAACTTATTAAAAATTATGAAGTTCATCACTCTATTTTTTTCAAAAACTGTAAAACTTCTTAAACTTATCTCCTCCCACAATTTTTGCTCAAACGTCACCAAACTTACTACAGAGCATCTTCAGACTGTCCTACACAAATGTTGTTTCTCAGATTTTTTGATTTATCAAAAATTGAGCCTACAGTGCATCAAAATGTTTGACTATAAAAGGTACTGTAAACATATACATGCAAATTCTTGCTAAATAAATCTTCAATGTTCATGAAAAGACATGACAAAATTTCCTTTCATGAACATTGAAGGTAGATGATGTGTGGCAAATTTCAGAATTTTATCTCAAAAACTGAATTTTTGACAGCATTTTGAATTTTGCTCTCATGTGAACAATTGGAGTCAATGCAAGAATGGCATTTTTAAACATCAAATTTTCACTTATGGAGCAAATCAATCATTGTTAAAAACAAATGATCAACAACATCTCCATGCTGTCTAGATGCAATATGTATATTTTCAGATTTTTGTTTTAATAACTGAATTTTTGACAGCTGTTTAAAATCTGCCTTCCCATGCAAGGATGGCTTCTGTCCTGCATGTCAGTGATTGGCTCAGTCAGTTTGTGAAGCTACATGTGAAGTTTTAGCTCAGTGAGATAGAGGCCAGTCCTCGGTGTTGAAGATTGTGAGTTCAAGCCTCAGCTTGTGCAACATTCCCATGTGTCAAAACTCACCAAACTTTGCACAAAGGTCCAGTCCCATGCCAGATCGTAATTGTCAGTTTTTTGTCTTGATGTTTTTTTTTTTTTTTTTTACAGTGTTTTGAAATCTGCCTTTCCATGGATAGACGGCTGCTATCATGTGACTGGCTTAGTGAATTTGTGAAGCCTCACATGAAATGACACTTGCCAATTAGCTCAGTGAGATAGAGTGTTGTCCTTCATGCCAGAAACTGTGAGTTCAAGTCTCAACTGATGCAAAATGCACATAAGAACGCCACCTTTCTTTTCATCTTCCTATTCTCTACTTGTTGCTCAGAATTGCCTAAACTTGCCTGGCCCCGACCATTGCTGCGCAGCAGCTATAATGTTTATTATATTTTAGTCTGCTGTGTTCATTTTGTCCCTATTGTTCCTCCATAGTCTTGTCAGCTTGTTCGTCCTCACAACTGCACTGCATTGTCTCATTAGCCCCGCCCCCGTGTTGCATGTCTTTGTTGTGGTTTGGCCAATCATCTGTCCCCTCCAGGCCTGTGTCCTGCCCCTTTCTTACCAGGTGTGTCAATCAGTTCAGTTTGTATTTTAGTTCATATTCTTCTGCTTGTTGCTTAGAATTGCCTAAAAATGCCCGGACCCGACCCATCGCTGCACAGCAGCTATAATTATCATTATTATTATTATTATTATTATTATTATTATTATTATTATTATTATTATTTGGAAGTGGGTTAATTATTGATTAATAGTGTAAGGTGAAGGGGTGGGACTAGACAAGTTTCGACTTCCTTCCACTCCCTTACATTTGCTCAAATCTTTATTTTGTTCTATGTTTACTTATTTGTTCATGTTCAAAATAATAATAATGATAAAGGTTTCCTCTCCTGCTGCCAATAATGCTCAGCTTGTCTTGTTGTCACAGTAATAGAGGTGTTCATTCACTTCTATGTTTCGCACTGAGCTCATAGTTAGTGCTGCTGTTGGACTGGACTGCATTTTATTGAGAGCTGTTTCAACTATTCTGTCCCCCACATGTATAATGAATTTGGAGGACAAAAAATCAGAAACACCTCTCAGTGTAATGTAGTCCAGTCGCAGACCTCTGCAAACTACAACCTCAGTAATAAACACAGAATTCAAGTGACACATTTTCCACAATGTCAACACAAACTGAACTTTATAAACTTTGTTAAAAGGTAGAATTTATGGCAGAGCTGCTGAGCTGAGCTGCATCAGACTGAACAGCTGGAGCTGACAAAGTGACACTGAGTGTAAATGTCAAGAAAGCAGTTAATCTGATATTATCTGGTTTTATTTTTTTCAGCCATAATCATGCAGCTGTATTCTGGTGAGGGGAAAACATTCTCTAACAAACGTAACTGGTGGGTCACCTGTTTCCTTACTAACAAAGCTGCATTTTACAAACTGAGTAAATTTGCTGTGGTGCCACCTGAAGGACAGCTGTGGTTGTTGAAGCCTGTTGCGTTCAGTTGCTGGCCTGAGGTGACGGCAGGTGACCGGCGCATCGGTTATAAATAACAAATATCTGTACTTAGAAATAATATAAAGCCATTAAAACACCAAAAAGATATTTCTTTCCAATTTTTGGTCAATCAGTGAGATTTTATCATGATTTGCATATTTTTCCATTGTCGTGTAATAGGAATACTGGATGTATAAGTGGGGGTGGGGGGTGGGGGTGGGGATTATGTTTTATCTAAAGGGCTGTTTAGGTCGTCAACAAAGAAACATAAAGTACCTGACACATAAACTGTGGGAACAATTTTAGTTATAATAATTTTGTGGAAGTTTAAACTGCTGGGGTCAAATTGACCCCAAACATAAAAGATGTTAGTAAATTTGAACATAACAGGAGGGTTAAACAAGTCTTTAAGCCTGTTTGCCTGCCTGCTCCTCAGTGTTTGGGTCTTCCTGCTCCACTACACTGAACAGCAGCCTCATTCGTTCTTTGAATTTGTTTTATCAATCATTTTGTGAGAGTAGGTGCCCCCTTCTTCCATGTTGGAACAAAAAGCTCCTAGTGTGCTCTAACATGATGAGCTGTGTTGGAGGCTGTGGCATGAGGTTGCCAGCTGCCTTACCTGTGACAGTCACACTGATGTAATGGCTGGATATGGTGGCTCCCTGATAGTCGCTAAAGTGGCACTGGTAAAGACCTGCATCGTCTGCAGATATGTTTGTAAACTGGAGAACTGCAATCCCAGAATTCTCTGTCAGGGATCGCCACCATGTTTGGATCTTGTCAGTCCTGTTGACCCGTTCTGGGTGGCTCTCATACACCTTGAACCACGTCACAGATGGTGGAGAGTCTGAGCAGAACGTCACAGGACAGTTGACATGAAGCTGCTCTCCGGGTGAAGCTGTCAGATTGGTGCCTGGTCTCACATCAACATTTGGGTAACATTTCAGCTTCTGACCTGCAGAGACACACAGGAAGACAGAAGGGAAAACCTGAGGCAGTCACCTCTTAAATATCCGCCTATCTGCTCTAAAAAAGTTATAAATCAACAACAGATGATTCTAAATTCTACTTAATGCAATGTTGGGTTTGATGGGTTTGCTGTACAATGCATTGCTCTGTTTCTAAATCTCATTTTATCAAATTGTGTACGCACATAAGAGGTCAGAATTGTTTTTATTTTTATTTTTTTTTGGTCATCATTTGTTTTCTGCTTTCTACTTTCTGCACTTTAACACAATGTGCCGCAACATCTGACGTCTAATATTAAAGAAGATGTTTTAAGGAAAGACAAATAGTTTTACTGCAAAAGCCTAATTTCAAAAAGAGCTTTTCACATATTTCACTATATTTTAGGCAACATAGAGGCTGTGTTCAAAAGTTCTTATCACTGCTACTACTTATGACTAATAACAATTTACATGACATAATGGATGCCTAAAGGTATCCATTATGTGATAGACCACTGCAACATGTTCAGCTTAAAAACCACTTAAAAAGACCACTGCAACATGTTCAGCTTAAAAATAGATGACCACATGCATTCTCTCCCCTCGCAGTGCCAGAAAACATGACACCAATGCAACCATTTCCTGCCTCTGAGACACACACACACACACACACACACACACACACACACACACACACGCGCTGAGGGGCTGATGCACACTTTTTTTTATCGAGCAGGCTAGACTCATGTTATGCTCTCCTGTCTGCTTTTTAAAAAGTTATAAATCGACTCCAGCGGACTCAGAGCTCTGCGGTCTGTGAGCTCTCGGTCACATCAGTCACCTGTCACTTTCATATTGATTGTAAAATTCTTTGACTTGTTTTAGAAGCATTTTATGGTCTTTCACCGGCGTAGTACAGAGCGTACGGAGCTGGCCGGCCCCTCGCGTCCTCTGTTATGTTTATTGCACAGCACTTTATAAAAACCTGCTGTGCTTCACAACAAAGTGGAGTGGAAATTTAAAAAAGTGCAGTTGGGATATTGGATGATTTATTGTATTTCTTTAAGAGCACTTCAGTTTTTGTACAGTAACATAATTTGGTAGAAGAAATGACAGTAATAACTGTTTTTGTTGGTTCATCGTGTGTGTTGCATGCATGTTGCATGCATGTGGCTCCCTGTGTTCCCCTTGACTTCCTGTCAATACCTTAGTGATATTAAACAAGTCTTTATGGTCCTATGGTCCTCAGTGTTTGGGTCTTCCTGCACCGCTACACTAAACAGTAGCCTCATTTGTTCTTTGAATTTTGTTTTATCAGTCATTTCATGTTGGAACAAAAAGCTTCTTGTGTGCTCTAACATGATGAGCCGTGTTGGAGGCTGTGGCATGAGGTTGCCAGCTGCCTTACCTGTGACAGTCACATTGATGTAATGGCTACGTGAGGCGGATGCTTGGCACTGGTAAACACCTGCATCGTCTGCAGATATGTTTGTAAACCAGAGAACTGCAATCCCAGAATTCTCTGTGAGGGATCGCCACCATGTTTGGATCTGGTCAGTGTTGTTGACCCGTTCTGGGTGGCTCTCATACATCTTCAACCACATCACAGACGGTGGAGAGTCTGAGCAGAACGTCACAGGACAGTTGACATGAAGTTGCTCTCCGGGTGAAGCTGTCAGATTGGTGCCTGGTCTCACATCAACATCTGGGTAACATTTCAGCCTCTGACCTGCAGACACACAGGAAGACAGAAGGGAAAACCTGAGGCAGTCACCATCAGACTGCAACATATACAGCTTAATAGGCAGATTACCTTTATAAATGATCTGATCTGTCTCTATTAATAGACATCAAGGCTGCAAAGCAGCCCAAAAGCATCCATTTCATTTCAGAAGTGGTGGGGACAAATGACGACAACAGAATACCAGAGCATCCTGGGGCTTTACTGCACTTTATTGTGCAGTAAAGTGCCCATTCTGTGCCCATTCTTCATTTTACAAACTTTAAAAATTGAGACCATTTTGGTGTGATTATCTTCAAAATTGAAAAATTGTAAAATGTCACACAGAATGGGCACTTTACTGTACAGTAAAGTGCCCATTCTGTGGCCATTCTTCATTTTTTCAATTGTAAAATGTCACACAGAATGGGCACTTTACTGTACAGTAAAGTGCCCATTCTGTGGCCATTCTTCATTTTTTCAATTTTGAAAATAATCACATCAAAATGATTTAAATTTGTAAAGTAATCAATTTTATGCATATTTTATGTATGGTGAAATTCAGAATGGGTACTTTACTGTGGAAATTCGGAAGCGAAAACCCAAACTGTATGAATGTGCAGCTTAAGAGATTTGGTAAAAAGTTCATGAAAATGTTGATGTTTTGACAAATAAATGCATTTCTGGTGCAATGGTCATTGTATTTTAGGTTAATAATGACCAAAAAAATTAAGAACTTGCATAAAGAAAAAATGTTTTATATCCCAAGAAAGAGCAAACTTTGAACTTTAAATTAAAACAAAAATCAGATTTTTTGAGACATTCCCACATGCAGTTATGGGCCAATGAAAATGTGACATGAAAACTTTTTTTTGGATTTGGAGAAGCTGCCATCCAGAAACCGATGCATATATCTGACTAACCATTACTGCTTTGAACAGTCCATGTATGTATCTCAAAGCTCTGAAAACATCAAGAAGCTGGGGCAAATACAAAGTTGTTTTCTGAAGGCCCAAACATGGTCGACCACAAAACCCGTGTAATTTTTTTTTCCATTTTTGAGGGGCTGGCATGCCTACCAGTTATGATGTATGACAGATGTTTTTGTATATTCTGAGAGGTGTTCTGAGGTGGATGTGTATTACTGTCCCAAATTTCAGTTTCCTATGTGGTATAGTTCCTGAGATATTGGCACCTGCAAATGGAGGAAAAATAAGGACACGCCAAAATCTCACCAAAATCGTCACATACTCCCCTCACTAGATTGGCCATATCTCAAAAAGTATCCATCCGAGCAAACTCAAATTTTACAGTGTGCCTATTGGATAAATAAGGAACAACAGGTGAATTTTTCAGAAGTTTTTGAGACCCAAGTGCGTGGGATGTCCTGAAAATTTGGTGAAATGACATAGAATGACCCTATAGCATTTTAAATCTATTCATTCATTCTACTGTCAACATTTTCATTTTTGTTTTGCCTTTTTAATCTATTCTGTTTTTATTTTTAATCTTACGGTCTTCACTGTATGTCATCTGTGCAGCTCTTTGAACTGCTTCGACTGATTGATTCTTTTAATTCTTTTACTTTTTTCCCCTCAGTTTTCAAAAATACACCTCCTTGACTTTTCTTTGACCAATTTCCTGCACAAACCAAGTCGTTGGTCATAATTAGTTGTTGTAATTAGGTAGTTTACAACAAAACAAAACAAGACATGAATCAAATGCAGTCAAAAATATGTTGAATTACCTTCAGTTTGTTTGCCAGAGAAAAGGCTGAAGATTACAGCGACAATTTGGACAAAGTTCATCCAGGCCATGTGTGAGGATTCGATGCAGCAGCAGGCTCTCAGGTTTGACTGCCGTGTGGTTGAAGCCTGTTTGCTGTGGCTTGTTCTCAGCAGATGCATATAAAAGAAAAGATCTCTGCTGTTGAGGCGGAAATGGTCACTGATTACCACTAAAACTCAAGTGCAATTTTTTTTTTCTTAAAGGTGTCAGTGTGCTCATACCAACACGCTAGAAGCCTGATACTATGTGAGAAGACAGCTGGAATTATGTGACCCAGCGCTGAATGACAAATTCTTCAAGTCTAATATCTATAGTACTTTTGTTTGCATTTCTTGAATGAGAAGATTGCACAGAAAAGCCAGTTGCCAACAAAAAGGTGAGTATGTTGCTGAGTGTATTCATGCGTCCCAGAGAATGAACCCTCTCCGTTTTGGTAAGTAAGTAAGTAAGTAACATTTATTTGTATAGCACTTTTCGCAGAGAAAAGCTCACAAAGTGCTTTCCAAGATTAAAAGGAAAAACAACAAACATGATTGCATTCAAACAACAAATATGAATGCATACAAACATGAACATTGGTGTCATCATCATCTTTCCTCTAGTTCCAGGCCAAAATATCAAAGTTGATAGCTTGCAGTGCAGTGGACACATTGCTGTGACACTTGGAGAGCATATTCTTGGGACCAGGGTTGCCACGAGCGGATCACCATGATAGTTGATGAGTTCACTCTTGATCCCTAAAGGAAGATTCCTCTTGATTTCAGATGACCTCATGACCTTTTCTCTAGTGTCCTCCTTGGGCCAAAGTGTACAAACTCCCACGAGTGTGATCACCAGGGTGGGAATTATACCCCTCGCCCTCGCTCTGGCCATAGTGTCCTGAAAATAATTGTACCCCTCACGGCCAATTTGGCTGGTGTGCCCTAAGCAGTCATTCTCTCAAGGTTATCATGGATGCAAGAAAATCGCGAGGTGGCTTTGAAGCAAAGCAATGTTTTGCATGTGTGCGCAACCATTATACAACACATAGATCACATCAAGCAATCTGATTGGTCAGTCAGACGTTTAGAATGTGCTCAAATGAGCATGACAGCACGGCTAGCTGTGCTCAAATGAAAAATACCTCATCACTGAAAATACTACTCCGCCTATATCTTATTGCGGTTTCCATGGCAACACGAAATGTTTCACTGAAACCCGCATCAAAAGCCACTGTCAACTATGTTAGCCTGCATAATGGACCGTTTTGCTGTCAATTTTGATTTATTTGGCAGCCTAAGTTTGAATAAATGGCTGAACGAGGAAGACAAGACAGAACAGAAAAGGCCGAGATAGGTGAGAGTGACGAGTGAAGAGCTGGATCAGCTGGAGAGGTCAAGAAATGAAACCAGTACGGCTGGTCAACATCTTGGGCCGTCAAATGTCTACAAGACTCCCTGACAAACACCGGGCAAACAGATTGGACAGCACCTGCTGAAGCTGATTCAGCACCATGGACAGTACCTGCAGGATTTTCCACGGAGATGTGCAAGCTGTACCTTTGTTCTTGTTATTGTGTTAATGTTATTAGTTATTAATTAGCCTATTAATCATTATTCATTTGTTTAGTCTTTATGAGTAGCCTAGGCCATTGATTTAATTAATTCAGCTATTTAAAAAATTCAGCTGTGCTGATTTTTTTTCCTTTCTTAATTTTTTAATGTCCTTGTTAAACCACAGTTTATTATTGTTGTAGTGTTTGACTTTTTTGAGTGGTATGCACAGGTCCAAGCTGTAATTGATGTATGACATCACTGCTTCGGAGACGGTGAGGCCACCTGCAGCATGGAAAACATCCCAGTCTGTGCATGCAAAACAACCCTGAAGTTTTTCGATGGCTTCAGGGGACCAGCCCCCCCACCCCCCACCCCCCACGATAGTGGTTTCTTCCTGCAGCAGAGTGTAAAAACCAACCAACACACCTGCACCGAACACGACGTCGCAGCTGGTGTGAGAGCAGCCAGCGGCCTCGGTGTGCACCGTTAGCTGCTGAGGTGGTTAGTGTAGCCTCAGTCGAAAATATTGTGTGCATTGGTTGCACAGCAGCTGAAGTTGGCCTCTGTGTGTTTGTTCAGCTTCGCTTGTGGTGATGTTAGTGTCTAATAACTGACTGTGGCTTTACAAGAGTGTGTGATTCTCATGGCAGTGAGCTGAGCTGCACAAACTGACAGTATGAAGGTTTAAAACCTCCAACCTTAGAGTCTTTGAATATATACGTTTATGTCAAATTGCAAGAAAATCACATGTTTCTTTCTTTTTTTTATTTATTTTTTTGTCTGGACCTCATGCCGCCTGCTCCAAGTGTGCACTCCTATGTGTGTCCCTGCTGATATTTCAGTTGTAATAGAAGGATTCCTCACCTGAACAAACAACCCAAACTGAAAAAAAAAGAGATGATGATGATGATGATGATGATGATGATGATGATGTGGAAGATCTGGGTCTTTATTCTTTGTGTGATGGCTTTGGAAAACAGGTGTTCATGTTCACAAATATTAACTGGACTGTTTTAGTTTTCTGGCACCCAAAACTGTCACTGCAGAGAGTTGGAGAGGTGTCCAGTCAAACGAGGATTGCTTTAATCTCGCCTTTATTTCATCAACTTAAAGTCAGCACCATGGGAAAGAGTCATCGGTCAGCTCTGGTTTTCCCCTTTGGTCGACATCATTTTGCCCTTGATACTCTAAAGTTACAGAGGAGCAGCCTTTGACCACAAGCTCTGACACTTCACACACCTCTCTGTTGTGCAGATGCAGGTTCCTGCCCTGTGGTTTGGCTTGCACTCCGGCACAACAAGAAGCTAACAGAGGAGTTCATCTGAAACTAAAACACCTGCAGCGAACGTGACCAACATGAAATGTTTTCTTTAAAGAATAACAAAAAGGTGAATTTTAATGAGGATTGCTAACTTGCTAACTTCTTTACAAGAGTTATCACATCCAATATTTCCATAAAAAATACATGTGCAGTTGTAAATCTACATCACGTGGCGTCGTCCTGTTCAGAGACTACGGCCTGTATGACCACGCTATGCTGCGGTTCAAAGCTGGAGGCAAGCTGGGCGACAACTTCTACGTCCTCCAAGACGGAACCAGGTCCTACTTCTTCTCCAGAGGTCAGAGTTTACTGCAGGAACGGCACCACTCTGCTCCCTTCTTTTTCATGTTTTATTTTATTTCTTTTTCAGTGAGAAAGTAGGAGAGAGGTGCGAAGATGGAGAGAAAGTTTGGTAGATTAGTAGAGCAGGTTTTGTTTTTACAGGCCGGGACATGGGCAGCACTGGCACCATAGCACCACCAAGAAAATAACTGAATTATCACATTTAAATTCTAGCTTTCTCTGTATATTTTTGAAGTTATTAACTATACTCTGCTGGTGTAAGGTCAGATCCACTCTACACTTCTTTTGTTGTCAGTTTGGGGTGAGTCGCTTAAGGTGGTCACTCACTCTCGCTCATGCGGTCTCGCTGTAATGTAATGTTAATCTGCGCTCACGCTTCCTGCAAATCCTAAAATATTACACTCAAGTCAAGCAAGTGTGCGTTTGTGCAGTGAAATGGTAAAATGTGTACAGCTAATGAAAACTTGATACCATGGACAGCGCTTTTGACTGAAGTGGGTGTGTATAACCTGTTGTAGGTGTTGTGTTGTCAGTGGTGCTGAAACACAGCGGAGGAGATGGTTAGAGACAGAACATGTCACTCGGTTAGGCTACCGCTGTTAAGCCTGCTGATTTTGCTTATGGACTTCCAAAGGGTGATTCTTGGTTTTTGTTTTAATTATTGTTTTGTTTATTGCATACGATTTGTCCTACATCTGCTGTTTTCCTTATTTGACTTTAATGTAGGCTGTCTTTTGGCTTTGTTGTCTGCCAGTGTAATATGAATAGTAGTAGACAATGTTTTTAAGCTGAGAAGCATTTAATGCTGATATGCTGGATTGGTGTGTGACTGATGTGCACTCTGGCCTGGAAGTTCTGTTAAGTTATTGTTTATGCTCTTGTGTAGCCCGGGTTGTCTCCCATGTTGCTGACGCAATTCACTTGTATATTAATGTCATGACCTGGCTCAAGGAGTCACAACAAAGGAGGGAGACAACACCATGTTAACAAGCCAAATAATATTTTTATTAAACCAGATTAAACCAAATTAGACCAAATTAAGTGTTTACCAAATGAGGTGTGGGCATCAGTAAAGTCAGTGGTGTATGGTGTGAATGAGTGAGTATGTATGTGTGTGAGGGTGTTGTAAAAGTGCAAACATAACAAAAGGAAAACTCAAACCAACATCACCAAACCAAACCAAAAACACTGGGTCTGTCTCAATCGAAGGGCTAGATGACTTCTAGGTCGCAGCCCACGGTGCCCACGTAGGAGGCGTCCGACGTAGGTGCCGATATCAGGTATCCCGGAACTAAAAGTTTAGTGAATTGGGACGGTGTAGCCTGTGGAGGATTCCTACGTCATTATTATCGAGGCTTCCCGAAGCGCATTCGAGTGTTGCAGCGTAAAATGCCGAAGTAGGTTTGGGAGGTGTGTCGGTGAACACCTGTGCATGAAACAAAACGATAAACAGCTTCAGCGCTCTAAAGATGGACAACATTGATTCTGTAGTTTTATGTATTTTATTTTATTTTGTTTTCGTGAAGATGCAGAAAATTAAGATAATTGTTACACCTCACAAATTGCAACAGACAATCCCAATTAAAGTAATTGTACACATGGCTACATTATAACGTACCTGATGCGCTGATGGTTGCTATGTAAACATCATGCAAAATGCCTATCTAACTCATCTAACTAAACGTGCATTTACAGGCGTTGTTGGGATACAGTTAACAGCTAAACTGAACCTATGGTGGTAATTATAGGCATGAAAACTTATCAAAACGTCATGATATAAACATTAAGACGGTCTAAAACATGCTTAATAATTCCAGCAATGGTGGCTGATCCAGAAATTCAACTGGACCGAAAGGTACCCTGGGAAGTAGGCTGTGATGTCGGCCGCAAAGCATCGTGGAGGTGTATCCTGCAAATTAGTCAAAAATAGGCTGGATCTGTCGGCTGCATTTGCAGGACCCTGCGCGGTAAAATTGAATTGGGACAGCACTTGTCGCGCCGCCGTGACATAAGCAGCCTACAAATACGACCTAGGTAGCGTACAACCTTTGAATTGGGACACAGCCAACGTGTGCCTGCAAAGGTGGCCAAGAGCAGAGGGAGGCGGAGCTGGCCTACTGCAGGAGTTTAAGTAACCTCAGCACACTGGGCCCAGGTGAGCAGAGTTACTAATCAGTGAGCTGCAGGGAGAGAACAGGTTAGACACGCCTCCCCAAGGGAAGCCAGAAACTCCATGATGGCCTACAGGGGATTTACAATTAAACACGAAAAACAATGTTGTTTTGTGAATCAATAGAGGCATTGGTAAAAACATATCTGAAACTTACTTTTGAATCCCGTGCGTCTGGCTTTTGCGCAACTAAAGGCTACCATAAGGTGCATCCATCAGCCCCATCACTGAATGATTCAGCCTCACTACAGCACCAGCAAGAAAAAATCTCTGGCACCACCACTGGGCTGGGATAAAATTTGTTCTTTATATATTTCTCGTCTCCTTTTTTCTGTTTTTTTGCTGCTACAGATCTTTTTGCTTCGCGGTGCACAGTTTATATTTGAATGCATTTTCCTCAGCCCAAAGATTATTGTTTTCCCATATGTGCTTTATCATGAGGAGAAAAGCCTGCAAGTAATTATAATTTTCATTGTCGCTTAAGTTATTGATTTTTTTTTTTTAATTCAAATAACTGGTTAAATATAAAAATAAAGACATTCTTATGGGAAGTGATGTCTTTTCATTACTTCTTTAGTCTGACCAGCAGCCACCAAAGCCTCAAAGAATTAATTTTATAAAAATATGAACAGAAAAATGAAGATAATCTGAGCATCTTAGTGAAGCTGCCATCAGACAATGTTCAGTGTTTTTGAGATATGACTAGAGTGATCAGTGGATTATCAAAAATGTAACTGATTCGTTTTCACTTGATCAGCCAGTTATATCGGCATTTTAACAGTGCAGGTGAGTTTTAATTATGTGAAAGCTACAAGAATAAAACAACAGACCTGCAGCAGTCGGGCGCTAACCGCACTTTTTCTGCACAAACGCTCGAGCCTAACCTGCTGCTCCTGTTTCAGAGCTCCTGGACAAGTTGTTCGAGGGGGCGGGGCTTCACTCGGCAGCCAGCGACTACGTCCTGAGGGAGACGGTCAACAAGAAGGAGGGGCTGTGCGTCCCCAGGGTGTTCATGCAGAGCAAATTCACCAAGCCCGACCAATCACAGAGCTCCTGAAGCCTCCAAACACAAGATAGAGTGGAGTTTGAGTAATGAATTTATTGAGGGCCTGAAACTCAGAGGAGGGTCAAATCCCATGGACCCGCTGGGAAAACCTTGACGCCTTCACTCGATGAATAATGAACCTGAAGTGAGCACTGCGTCTCTGTTTCTATGTGAATCATCTTCATCCTGAAATACCGCAAACGTCCAGTCTCTCCGTCTGGTTTCTGCACCTGAACCACGCTTTCTCAACACATGTGGGACATTTTGACGCCGAGTTTGACGCCGTCTAGGCCCAGTTTTCTTGTGTTGTAGGCAGTAGGCAGAGTGTGGAAGAGCAATTAACCAAAAAATAAAAGCACAAAAAAAAGTGCATTGTTAAAGAATGAAAGTGTTGGTGCCTTTTGCATGTAGACTTTTTTTTTCTGTGTGGTTGTTGTGCCTCTGTGTCGGTAAATACTCTGAGAATTTCCAAGATTAAAATGGCAAATTAACAATACAAAAAATCACAAATTTACCTCAAATTCTGAGGTACTACAAAAAAACATATTGATTTATTTTTTTGTTTGTTTTGTTTTGGGGTTTGTTTTTTGCTTTGTTTTTGTTTTGTTTCTTTTTTTTTGGTCAAGGAACCACATCACTTCACTTTATAAATTTACCACATGAATCACAGAATATCCCATATTTTTTCGCAGAGTATTAATCCCCTCAGTGGCTCCAACACACCATCGTAATAAAGAGAACTGATCGACGGCGCTACGCAGATCTCACATCACATGTCGGCTACAGAGAAATCACCTGCAAGCTAACAATCCAGCAAGTATGAAAAAATAATTATAAAATTAGTAAAATTTGATAGGCTTCTGAATCAGGTGATCATGTACACAGATGACACCTCACATTTCTAATCACTTCTACGGCAAACCTTCATAATAAAAAATACAGCTGTGGGAAAAGTGAACATTTAGGAGAGCAGACTATACTAAGAGAAAAGAAAAGAAAAGCTGTTTTCATCCTCTGGGATTTATTTTTTTCAAATTTGGTCCAAAACAGAAAAAATCGGAAAAAATCATAAAACTATATTTCAAGGAACAAAGAATAATAAACTAATGCTAATAGAAAAAGTAAATGAGTTACAGTTGCTGTTTTGTTAAGCTACACATAATAATAATAAAAATAAAAATTTAAAAAATGTCAGAGGGACATATATTTTTAGTTCTTGTTTCTTTTTTTATTTCTATTTTTTTAATAATAAAATTCCTGTCTTGGGAGTTTGAACAGCTGCAGCTGACCCACTTTCACCTCAAGGATCACTAAATTTTCTTCTGATTGTGATTTATCCCAGCTACACGTTCACAAACAGCGAGCTGCTTTTCCACTATGTGAGCTCCAAGGGATTCTCATAATCCTCATCTGGATCATCTGGTCTGCTCTCTGCAGCTCCTTCCTGTGTCTGGCTGCCCCCTGCTGGCGGGCTGGTCAAAACACGGCTTTTTCCTAAAAAACAAACAAACAAAACAAAACAAAACAAACAAAAAAAAACATTTAGAGTTGGCATTCATACCTGGAGTGACTTAAAATGAGAGAAACTGATTCCTACATCCCCAAAATTAAATATTACAGAACCACAACAATATGTTTGTTTGTTTTTTTGTTTTTTTTTGGCTTGACACCTTTAACCCAAATCATCTTATGGAGCCATGAGTGTGAATGACTGCATTAAAACCCATTTGACCACATTTTTTTCTCACTTCAGCTGAACATTTTAGTCAGTTATGTCTTTATAGTGACTTTGATGAGCCTCAGCCCCTTTAAATCTGCTGAAACCCCATTGCTTTGTTTTTTTTTGTCTGACGATAGTGACTTACTGAGCCTTTGTTTTTTTTTTTATTTTCATTTTGTTTGGAAGCCATACCTCTCCTGCTCAGGATTCGTCTGCCAAGCAGCACCAGAACCACCGAGGTCATCACCGCGAAGACGACGATCCGTGCCACATCCACGTAGAAAGTAAGTGCGCAGGAGTTTGTGTCTTGGAAAAGAAAGAATCATCATTTCATTGAGAACTCACTTTAAAATTGAATTCACAGCTGTCAGGTTGCTTCTCCGTTAATAACAAGCATCTTGATTCACATACAGCCTAAAGGTGCTGCATGTCTGAATTCAAGCTTCCATTCGGCCTGCACAGTTGAGATACTGGAAATACTGAAGAAGCCCAGTGATTTTTATTTTTCTGTCATTTAGTGGAAAATTATCATGATGTACATTGTGTCCACTGTAATAGCTCCACCTGTACAGTCTAATCCAGTCCAATCCAGCTGTTGTGCCATAAAGTTTCCTTTCGCGTTGCCTATAATGCTCAGCTTGTCTTGTTGTCACAGTAACAGAGGTGTTCATTCACTTCTATGTTTGGCATTGAGCTCATAGTTAGTGCTGCTGTTGGACTGGACTGCATTTTACTGATAGCTGTTTCCACTATTCTGTCCCCCCTCATGGATAATAACAAGGGAGGACAAAAAAGTAGAAACACCTCTCAGTGTAATGTAGTCCAGTAGCAGACCTCTGCAAACTACATCCTCAGTAATAAACACAGAATTAAAGTGACACGTTCTGCACAATGTCAACACAAACTGAACATTATGAACTTTATTAAAAGGTAGAATTTATGGCAGAACTGTTGCACTGAACTGCATCAGACTGGACAGGTGGAGCTGATAAAGTGACACTGAGTGTAAATGTCAAGATAGAAATTAATCTGAAAATATCTGGTTTTATTTTTTCAGCCATGCAGCTGTATTCTGGTGATTGAAAATATTCTGTAACAAACGTAACTGGTGGGTCAGCGGTTTCCTTACTAATAAAGCTGCATTTTACAAACTGAGTAAATTTGCTGTGGCGCCACCTGAAGGGCAGCTGTGGTTCTCACCGTGTTTCACAGTGTGATCCTCTGTCACTGGGTTAAATATGTCTCACTAACTCACTCAGTTCATTTTTACTTATCAGATTATTTGTCTCAAACTGGCGTCACATTGCACCTTCCATGCCGCTGTAACAGTGTCAATCTGTTCACCCACTTTAGGCTATTTCTTAAATGTAATTTATCTGGACAGAGATCTGAAAGCTTTCGGACAGATCTACATCGTCATCATCATCATCATCATAATGTTTATTACACAGCACTTTATAAAAACCTGCTGTGCTTCACAACAAAGTGGAGTGGAAATAAAAAAGTAAAATAAAAACAACAAACAACAACATAATTTGGTAGAAGAAATGACATTAATAACTTTGTTTTTGTTGGTTCATCGTGTGTGTTTTGCCATGCATGTGGCTCCCTGTGTTCCTCTCGACTTCCTGTCAATGCCTTCCTTAATATAAAACATGTGTTCAAGTCTTTAAGCCTGTTTGCCTGCCTGCTCCTCAGTGTTTGAGTCTTCCTGCTCCACTACACTGAACAACAGCCTCATTCGTACTTTGTATTTTGTTTTATCAGTCATTTTGTGAGAGTAGGTGCCCCCTTCTTCCATGTTGGAACAAAAAGCTCCCAGTGTGCTCTAACATGATGAGCTGTGTTGGAGGCTGTGGCACGAGGTTGCCAGCTGCCTTACCTGTGACAGTCACACTGATGTAATCGCTGAACATGGTGGCTCCCTGATAGTCGCTAAAGTAGCACTGGTAAAGACCTGCATCGTCTGCAGATATGTCTGTAAACCAGAGAACTGCAATCCCAGAATTCTCTGTCAGGGATCGCCACAATGTTTGGATCTTGTCAGTGTTTTTGACCCGTTTTGAGATGTTCTCATACACCTTCCTCCACGTCACAGTCGGTGGAGAGTCTGAGCAGAACGTCACAGGACATTTGACTTGAAGCTGCTCTCCAGGTGAAGCCAGGTGAATGGTGCCTGGTCTCACGTAAAATACTGGGTAACAGTTCAGCTCCTGACCTGCAGAGACACAGGAGGACAGAAGGGAAAACCTGAGGCAGACATCATCAGACTGCAACATATACAGCTCAACAGGCAGATTACCTCTATTAATAATCTGATCTGTCTCTATTAACAGTCATCAAGGCTACAAAGCAGCCCAAAAGCATCCATTTCATTTCAGAAGTGGTGGGGACATGTGGAGGTCCTGGTCTACAATTATCCTTTTTAACTACTACTATTAAATATTCTCCTATCTGCTCTAAAAAAGTTATAAATCAACAACAGATGACTCAAAATTCTACTTAATGCAATGTTGGGTTTGGTGGGTTTGCTGTACAATGCATTGTTCTGTTTCTAAATCTCATTTTGTCAAATTGTGTACGCACATAAGAGGTCAGAATTGTTTTTATTATTTCTCTATTTTTGGTCATCATTTGTTTTCTGCTTTCTCCTTTCTGCACTTCAACACGATGTGGCACAACGTCTGATGTCTAATTGTAAAGTCGTTTTAAGGAAAGACAAATAGTTTTACTGCATAAGCCTAATTTCAAAAACAGCTTTTCACATATTTGCGCTGAATTAAATGTTAATTCTATATTTTAGGCAACATAGAGGTTTTGTTCAAAAGTTCTTATCAGTGCTACTACTTATGACTAATAACAATTTAGTCATAAGTAGTAGTGGGGCTGATACACACTTTTTTTTATCGAGCAGGCTGGACTCATGTAATGCTCTCCTGTCTGCTTTTTAAAAAGTTAAAAATCGACTCCAGCGGACTCAGAGCTCTGCGGCCTGCGAGCTCTCGGTCACATCAGTCGCCTGTCACTTTCATATTGATTTTAAAATTCTTTGACTTGTTTTTAAAGCATTTTATGGTCTTTCACCGGTGTAGTACAGAGCGTACGGAGCAGTGTGGCCCCTCGCGTCCTCTGTTATGTTTATTACACAGCACTTTATAAAAACCTGCTGTGCTTCACAACAAAGTGGAGTGGAAATAAAAGAAGTTCAGTTGGCATATTGGATGATTTCTTGTATTTCTTTAAGAGCATTTCAGTTTTTGTTCAGCAACATAATTTGCTAGAAGAAATGACAGTAATAACTGTTTTTGTTGGTTCATCGTGTGTGTTTTGCCATGGCTCCCTGTTTTCCCCTCGACTTCCTGTCAATACCTTCCTTAGTGATATTAAACAAGTCTTTAAGTCTTTAAGCCTGTTTGCCTGCCTGCTCCTCAGTGTTTGGGTCTTCCTGCTCCACTACACTGAACAGCAGCCTCATTTGTAGTTTGAATTTTGTTTTAACAATTTTGTTTTATTTTATTTTGTGAGAGTAGGTGCCGCCTTCTTCCATGTTGGAACAAAAAGCTCCTAGTGTGCTCTAACATGATGAGCTGTGTTGGAGGCTGTGTCACGAGGTTGCCAGCTGCCTTACCTGTGACAGTCACACTGATGTAATGGCTAAGTAGGGGGGACATTTCACACTGGTAAAGACCTGCATCGTCTGCAGATATGTTTGTAAACTGGAGAACTGCAATCCCAGAATTCTCTGTCAGGGATCGCCACGATGTTTGGATCTGGTCAGTGTTGTTGACCC
This sequence comes from Myripristis murdjan, assembly GCF_902150065.1. Taxonomy (NCBI): domain Eukaryota; kingdom Metazoa; phylum Chordata; class Actinopteri; order Holocentriformes; family Holocentridae; genus Myripristis; species Myripristis murdjan. The sequence goes on along the minus strand of NC_043995.1, from coordinate 31,286,384 downwards.
GTTCTGGGTGCCTCTCATACATCTTCACCCACGTCACAGTCGGTGGAGAGCCTGAGCAGAACGTCACAGGACAGTTGACATGAAGCTGCTCTCCAGGTCGAGCTGTCAGAGTGGTGCCTGGTCTCACGTAAAATACTGGGTAACAGTTCAGCTCCTGACCTGCAGAGACACAGGAAGACAGAAGGGAAAACCTGAAGCAGTCACCATCAGACTGCAACATATACAGCTCAACAGGCAGATTACCTCTATTAATAATCTGATCTGTCTCTATTAACAGTCATCAAGGCTACAAAGCAGCCCAAAAGCATCCATTTCATTTCAGAAGTGGTGGGGACATGTGGAGGTCCTGGTCTACAATTATCTTTTTTAACTTCTACTATTAAATATTCTCCTATCTGCTCTAAAAAAGTTATAAATCAACAACAGATGACTCAAAATTCTACTTAATGCAATGTTGGGTTTGGTGGGTTTGCTGTACAATGCATTGTTCTGTTTCTAAATCTCATTTTGTCAAATTGTGTACGCACATAAGAGGTCAGAATTGTTTTTATTATTTCTCTATTTTTGGTCATCATTTGTTTTCTGCTTTCTCCTTTCTGCACTTCAACACGATGTGGCACAACGTCTGATGTCTAATTGTAAAGTCGTTTTAAGGAAAGACAAATAGTTTTACTGCATAAGCCTAATTTCAAAAACAGCTTTTCACATATTTGCGTTGAATTAAATGTTAATTCTATATTTTAGGCAACATAGAGGTTTTGTTCAAAAGTTCTTATCAGTGCTACTACTTATGACTAATAACAATTTAGTCATAAGTAGTAGTGGGGCTGATACACACTTTTTTTTATCGAGCAGGCTGGACTCATGTAATGCTCTCCTGTCTGCTTTTTAAAAAGTTAAAAATCGACTCCAGCGGACTCAGAGCTCTGCGGCCTGCGAGCTCTCGGTCACATCAGTCGCCTGTCACTTTCATATTGATTTTAAAATTCTTTGACTTGTTTTTAAAGCATTTTATGGTCTTTCACCGGTGTAGTACAGAGCGTACGGAGCAGTGTGGCCCCTCGCGTCCTCTGTTATGTTTATTACACAGCACTTTATAAAAACCTGCTGTGCTTCACAACAAAGTGGAGTGGAAATAAAAGAAGTTCAGTTGGCATATTGGATGATTTCTTGTATTTCTTTAAGAGCATTTCAGTTTTTGTTCAGCAACATAATTTGCTAGAAGAAATGACAGTAATAACTGTTTTTGTTGGTTCATCGTGTGTGTTTTGCCATGGCTCCCTGTTTTCCCCTCGACTTCCTGTCAATACCTTCCTTAGTGATATTAAACAAGTCTTTAAGTCTTTAAGCCTGTTTGCCTGCCTGCTCCTCAGTGTTTGGGTCTTCCTGCTCCACTACACTGAACAGCAGCCTCATTTGTAGTTTGAATTTTGTTTTAACAATTTGTTTTATTTTATTTTGTGAGAGTAGGTGCCGCCTTCTTCCATGTTGGAACAAAAAGCTCCTAGTGTGCTCTAACATGATGAGCTGTGTTGGAGGCTGTGTCACGAGGTTGCCAGCTGCCTTACCTGTGACAGTCACACTGATGTAATGGCTAAGTAGGGGGGACATTTCACACTGGTAAAGACCTGCATCGTCTGCAGATATGTTTGTAAACTGGAGAACTGCAATCCCAGAATTCTCTGTCAGGGATCGCCACGATGTTTGGATCTGGTCAGTGTTGTTGACCCGTTCTGGGTGCCTCTCATACATCTTCACCCACGTCACAGTCGGTGGAGAGCCTGAGCAGAACGTCACAGGACAGTTGACATGAAGCTGCTCTCCAGGTCGAGCTGTCAGAGTGGTGCCTGGTCTCACGTAAAATACTGGGTAACAGTTCAGCTCCTGACCTGCAGAGACACAGGAAGACAGAAGGGAAAACCTGAAGCAGTCACCATCAGACTGCAACATATACAGCTCAACAGGCAGATTACCTCTCTTAATAATCTGATCTGTCTCTATTAACAGTCATCAAGGCTACAAAGCAGCCCAAAAGCATCCATTTCATTTCAGAAGTGGTGGGGACATGTGGAGGTCCTGGTCTACAATTATCTTTTTTAACTTCTACTATTAAATATTCTCCTATCTGCTCTAAAAAAGTTATAAATCAACAACAGATGACTCAAAATTCTACTTAATGCAATGTTGGGTTTGGTGGGTTTGCTGTACAATGCATTGTTCTGTTTCTAAATCTCATTTTGTCAAATTGTGTACGCACATAAGAGGTCAGAATTGTTTTTATTATTTCTCTATTTTTGGTCATCATTTGTTTTCTGCTTTCTCCTTTCTGCACTTCAACACGATGTGGCACAACGTCTGATGTCTAATTGTAAAGTCGTTTTAAGGAAAGACAAATAGTTTTACTGCATAAGCCTAATTTCAAAAACAGCTTTTCACATATTTGCGTTGAATTAAATGTTAATTCTATATTTTAGGCAACATAGAGGTTTTGTTCAAAAGTTCTTATCAGTGCTACTACTTATGACTAATAACAATTTAGTCATAAGTAGTAGCGGGGCTGATACACACTTTTTTTATCGAGCAGGCTAGACTCATGTTATGCTCTCCTGTCTGCTTTTTAAAAAGTTAAAAATCGACTCCAGCGGACTCAGAGCTCTGCGGCCTGCGAGCTCTCGGTCACATCAGTCGCCTGTCACTTTCATATTGATTTTAAAATTCTTTGACTTGTTTTTAAAGCATTTTATGGTCTTTCACCGGTGTAGTACAGAGCGTACGGAGCAGTGTGGCCCCTCGCGTCCTCTGTTATGTTTATTACACAGCACTTTATAAAAACCTGCTGTGCTTCACAACAAAGTGGGGTGGAATTAAAAGAAGTTCATTTGGCATACTGGATGATTTCTTGTATTTCTTTAAGAGCATTTCAGTTTTTGTTCAGCAACATAATTTGCTAGAAGAAATGACAGTAATTGTTTTTGTTTGTTCATCGTGTGTGTTTTGCCATGGCTCCCCGTGTTCCCCTTAACCCTCTGTCAATACCTTCCTTAGTGATATTAAACACGTGTTCAAGTCTTTAAGCCTGTTTGCCTGCCTGCTCCTCAGTGTTTGGGTCTTCCTGCTCCACTACACTGAACAGCAGCCTCATTCGTACTTTGAATTTTGTTTTAACAATTTTGTTTTATTTTATTTTGTGAGAGTAGGCGCCGCCTTCATCCATGTTGGAACAAAAAGCTCCTAGTGTGCTCTAACATGATGAGCTGTGTTGGAGGCTGTGTCACGAGGTTGCCAGCTGCCTTACCTGTGACAGTCACACTGATGTAATGGCTAAGTAGGGGGGACATTTCACACTGGTAAAGACCTGCATCGTCTGCAGATATGTTTGTAAACTGGAGAACTGCAATCCCAGAATTCTCTGTCAGGGATCGCCACCATGTTTGGATCTTGTCAGTGTTTTTGACCCGTTTTGAGATGTACTCATACACCTTCCTCCACGTCACAGTCGGTGGAGAGCCTGAGCAGAACGTCACAGGACATTTGACTTGAAGCTGCTCTCCAGGTGAAGCCAGGTGAGTGGTGCCTGGTCTCACGTAAAATACTGGGTAACAGTTCAGCTCCTGACCTGCAGAGACACAGGAAGACAGAAGGGAAAACCTGAGGTAGTCACCATCAGACTGCAACATATACAGCTTAACAGGCAGATTACCTCTATTAATAATCTGATCTGTCTCTATTAACAGTCATCAAGCCTACAAAGCAGCCCAAAAGCATCCATTTCATTTCAGAAGTGGTGGGGACATGTGGAGGTCCTGGTCTACAATTATCTTTTTTAACTACTACTATTAAATATTCTCATATCCGCTCTAAAAAAGTTATAAATCCACAACAGATGATTCAAAATTCTACTTAATGCAATGTTGGGTTTGATGGGTTTGCTGTACAATGCATTGTTCTGTTTATAAATCTCATTTTGTCAAATTGTGTACGCACATAAGAGGTCAGAATTGTTTTTATTATTTCTCTATTTTTGGTCATCATTTGTTTTCTGCTTTCTCCTTTCTGCACTTCAACACGATGTGGCACAACGTCTGATGTCTAATTGTAAAGTCGTTTTAAGGAAAGACAAATAGTTTTACTGCATAAGCCTAATTTCAAAAACAGCTTTTCACATATTTGCGCTGAATTAAATGTTAATTCTATATTTTAGGCAACATAGAGGTTTTGTTCAAAAGTTCTTATCAGTGCTACTACTTATGACTAATAACAATTTAGTCATAAGTAGTAGTGGGGCTGATACACACTTTTTTTATCGAGCAGGCTGGACTCATGTAATGCTCTCCTGTCTGCTTTTTAAAAAGTTAAAAATCGACTCCAGCGGACTCAGAGCTCTGCAGCCTGCGAGCTCTCGGTCACATCAGTCACCTGTCACTTTCATATTGATTTTAAAATTCTTTGACTTGTTTTTAAAGCATTTTATGGTCTTTCACTGGTGTAGTACAGAGCGTACGGAGCAGTGTGGCCCCTCGCGTCCTCTGTTATGTTTATTACACAGCACTTTATAAAAACCTGCTGTGCTTCAAAACAAAGTGGGGTGGAATTAAAAGAAGTTCAGTTGGGATATTGGATGATTTCTTGTATTTCTTTAAGAGCATTTCAGTTTTTGTACAGCAACATAATTTGCTAGAAGAAATGACAGTAATTGTTTTTGTTTGTTCATCGTGTGTGTTTTGCCATGGCTCCCTGTGTTCCCCTCGACTTTCTGTCAATACCTTCCTTAGTGATATTAAACATGTGTTCAAGTCTTTAAGCCTGTTTGCCTGCCTGCTCCTCAGTGTTTGGGTCTTCCTGTTCCACTACACTGAACAGCAGCCTCATTCGTACTTTGAATTTTGTTTTAACAATTTTGTTTTATTTTATTTTGTGAGAGTAGGTGCCGCCTTCTTCCATGTTGGAACAAAAAGCTTCTTGTGTGCTCTAACATGATGAGCTGTGTTGGAGGCTGTGGCATGAGGTTGCCAGCTGCCTTACCTGTGACAGTCACACTGATGTAATTGCTAAGTGAGGTGGACGTTTGGCACTGGTAAAGACCTGCATCGTCTGCAGATATGTTTTTAAACTGGAGAACTGCAATCCCAGAATTCTCTGTCAGGGATCGCCACCATGTTTGGATCTTGTCAGTGTTTTTGACCCGTTTTGAGATGTTCTCATACATCTTCCTCCACGTCACAGTCGGTGGAGAGCCTGAGCAGAACGTCACAGGACAGTTGACATGAAGCTGCTCTCCAGGTCGAGCTGTCAGAGTGGTGCCTGGTCTCACGTAAAATACTGGGTAACAGTTCAGCTCCTGACCTGCAGAGACACAGGAAGACAGAAGGGAAAACCTGAGGTAGTCACCATCAGACTGCAACATATACAGCTCAACAGGCAGATTACCTCTATTAATAATCTGATCTGTCTCTATTAACAGACATCAAGCCTACAAAGCAGCCCAAAAGCATCCATTTCATTTCAGAAGTGGTGGGGACATGTGGAGGTCCTGGTCTACAATTATCTTTTTTAACTACTACTATTAAATATTCTCATATCCGCTCTAAAAAAGTTATAAATCAACAACAGATGATTCAAAATTCTACTTAATGCAATGTTGGGTTTGATGGGCTTGCTGTACAATGCATTGTTCTGTTTATAAATCTCATTTTGTCAAATTGTGTACCCACATAAGAGGTCAGAATTGTTTTTATTATTTCTCTATTTTTGGTCATCATTTGTTTTCTGCTTTCTCCTTTCTGCACTTCAACACGATGTGGCACAACGTCTGATGTCTAATTGTAAAGTCGTTTTAAGGAAAGACAAATAGTTTTACTGCATAAGCCTAATTTCAAAAACAGCTTTTCACATATTTGCGCTGAATTAAATGTTAATTCTATATTTTAGGCAACATAGAGGTTTTGTTCAAAAGTTCTTATCAGTGCTACTACTTATGACTAATAACAATTTAGTCATAAGTAGTAGTGGGGCTGATACACAATTTTTTTATCGAGCAGGCTGGACTCATGTAATGCTCTCCTGTCTGCTTTTTAAAAAGTTAAAAATCGACTCCAGCGGACTCAGAGCTCTGCAGCCTGCGAGCTCTCGGTCACATCAGTCGCCTGTCACTTTCATATTGATTTTAAAATTCTTTGACTTGTTTTTAAAGCATTTTATGGTCTTTCACTGGTGTAGTACAGAGCGTACGGAGCAGTGTGGCCCCTCGCGTCCTCTGTTATGTTTATTACACAGCACTTTATAAAAACCCGCTGTGCTTCAAAACAAAGTGGGGTGGAATTAAAAGAAGTTCATTTGGCATATTGGATGATTTCTTGTATTTCTTTAAGAGCATTTCAGTTTTTGTACAGCAACATAATTTGCTAGAAGAAATGACAGTAATTGTTTTTGTTTGTTCGTCGTGTGTGTTTTGCCATGGCTCCCTGTGTTCCCCTCGACTTTCTGTCAATACCTTCCTTAGTGATATTAAACATGTGTTCAAGTCTTTAAGCCTGTTTGCCTGCCTGCTCCTCAGTGTTTGGGTCTTCCTGTTCCACTACACTGAACAGCAGCCTCATTCGTACTTTGAATTTTGTTTTAACAATTTTGTTTTATTTTATTTTGTGAGAGTAGGTGCCGCCTTCTTCCATGTTGGAACAAAAAGCTTCTTGTGTGCTCTAACATGATGAGCTGTGTTGGAGGCTGTGGCATGAGGTTGCCAGCTGCCTTACCTGTGACAGTCACACTGATGTAATTGCTAAGTGAGGTGGACGTTTGGCACTGGTAAAGACCTGCATCGTCTGCAGATATGTTTTTAAACTGGAGAACTGCAATCCCAGAATTCTCTGTCAGGGATCGCCACCATGTTTGGATCTTGTCAGTGTTTTTGACCCGTTTTGAGATGTTCTCATACACCTTCCTCCACGTCACAGTCGGTGGAGAGCCTGAGCAGAACGTCACAGGACAGTTGACATGAAGCTGCTCTCCAGGTCGAGCTGTCAGAGTGGTGCCTGGTCTCACGTAAAATACTGGGTAACAGTTCAGCTCCTGACCTGCAGAGACACAGGAAGACAGAAGGGAAAACCTGAGGTAGTCACCATCAGACTGCAACATATACAGCTCAACAGGCAGATTACCTCTATTAATAATCTGATCTGTCTCTATTAACAGACATCAAGCCTACAAAGCAGCCCAAAAGCATCCATTTCATTTCAGAAGTGGTGGGGACATGTGGAGGTCCTGGTCTACAATTATCTTTTTTAACTACTACTATTAAATATTCTCATATCCGCTCTAAAAAAGTTATAAATCAACAACAGATGATTCAAAATTCTACTTAATGCAATGTTGGGTTTGATGGGCTTGCTGTACAATGCATTGTTCTGTTTATAAATCTCATTTTGTCAAATTGTGTACTCACATAAGAGGTCAGAATTGTTTTTATTATTTTTCTTTTTTTGGTCATCATTTGTTTTCTGCTTTCTCCTTTCTGCACTTTAACACGATGTGGCACAACATCTGACGTCACATATTATCACATATTATAATATTGAAGAAGACGTTTTAAGGAAAGACAAATAGTTTTACTGCATAAGTCTAATTTCAAAAAGAGCTTTTCACATATTTGCACTGAATTAATTATTAATTAATTCAAAAGTCCTTATCACTGCGACTATTTATGACTAACAATTTACATGACATAATGGATGCCTAAAGGTATTTTTCAAGTGCCTTTTTTCAAATTGACTGAGAGATAAAATGATAGACCACTGCAACATGTTTAGCTAAAAAATAGATGACCCAACGTATTCTCTCCCCTCACAGTGCCAGAAAACATGACACCGATGCAACCATTTCCTGCCTCTGAGACACACACACACACACACACACACACACAGACACATACACAGGGGGGCTGATACACACTTTTTTATCGAGCAGGCTGGACTCATGTAATGCTCTCCTGTCTGCTTTTAAAAAAGTTATAAATCGTCTCCAGCGGACACAGAGCTCTGCAGCCTGCGAGCTCTGGGTCAAATCAGTCACCTCTCATTTTCATATTGATTGTAAAATTCTTTGACTTGTTTTTGAAGCATTTTATGGTCTTTCACCGGTGTATTACAGAGAGTACGGAGCAGTGCGGCCCCTCGGGTTCTCTGTCAGCTGTTCCAAAGTGCAGGAAAGGTTTATAGGCATTATTTACTTTATTTTATTCACTTTATTTATTATATTTATTTTGCACATTTTTTCATGTATCTGTTCAGCTGATCAGTATTATTTTATCTATTTTTTTAAATCCAGCTTTTATTTAACTTATTATTTAAAATTAAACTTATTTAACTCATGTTTATGATTATTATAGAATAATCTCTTCATTAATTCCACTGTCATCAATTTATTTTTGTTTTGCCTTTTTAATCTATTCTGTTTTTATTTTTATTCTTATGCTCATCACTTGTTCTCTTACTGTGAGCTTGTCCGTCATCTGTGCAGCTCTTTGAACAGCTTCAACTGACTGATGTTAATTCTTTTTTTTAAGACCTTTTTTTCCCTCAGCTTTCAAAAATATGCCTCCTTGACTTTTCTTTGACCAATTTCCTGCATAAACCAAGTCGTTGGTCATAATTAGCTGTTGTAATTATTTTGTTTACAACAAAACAAAACAAGACATGAATCAAATGCAGTCAAAAATATGTTGAATTACCTTCAGTTTGTTTGCCAGAGAAAAGGCTGAAGATTACAGTGAAGATTTGGACAAAGTTCATCCAGTCCATGTGTGAAGAGTTGATGCAGCAGCAGGCTCTCAGGTTTGACTGCCGTGTGGTTGAAGTCTGTTTGCTGTGGCTTGTTCTCAGCACACACAAATAAAGGAAAAGATCTCTGCTGTTGAGGCGGAAATGGTCACTGATAACCACCGAAACTCAAGTGCAATTTTTTTTAAAGGTGTCAGTGTGCTCATACCAACATGCTAGAAGCCTGATACTATGTGAGAAGACAGCTGGAGTTATGTGACCCAGCGCTGAATGACATGGTCCTCAAGTCTAAAATCTACAGTAGTTTGTTTGCATTTCTTGAATGAGAAGACTGCACAGAAAGTCCAGTTGCCAACAAACCGGTGAGTATGTTGCTGAGTGTATTCATGCTTCCCAGAAAAATGAACTCTCTCCATTTTGGTGTCACCATCATCTTTCCTCTAGTTCCAGGCCAAAATATCAAAGTCAATAGCAGTGCAGCAGACAGATTGCCGTGACACTTGGAGTGCATATTCTTTGGACCAGGGTTACCACGAGTGGATCGCCATGATATTTGGTGAATTCACTCTTGATCCCCAAAGGAAGATTCCTCTTGATTTCAGATGATCTCATGACCTTTTCTCTTGTGTCCCCTTTGGGCCAAAGTGTACAAATTCCCACTACCGTCTTACTACTGGTGTATTTCCAAACCAGCAGAGCACTTTCTCTGTACATATTGGATGTTTGCTACTCTCTGAGTGTGATCACACAAAAAAAGTTTTGAGTTTAATCTCAGACCTCTGATATTAAAGTAGTGCAGATTGTGTTGTGTGTGTTCAGAGTCTAATGGCCCGAGGACTGATGGAATAGGGGTAAATGACAACAGCTTTGTTGAAGGTGCAGCACCTGTCGGGTCGCCTCCCTGTCCGACAGAAAACAGGCCTTTTCTCACTCTTCATCCTCCTCCTCTCCCTCAGGGCTCACCAGTGGGTGAAAGCTCAACCCCAGATTCACTCTCATTGTTCAATGAGCTTTGTCTGCTTGATGTTGCACCTTGCTACATTTCATTTTTTCAGCAGTCCGCGATTTTTGTCACCGTGCGCTGTGATTGGCTGGGAGCTGCACACCTGCTGCCCCTAGGCTGACACCCAAAAGAGTCCCGAGCTCAGCAAAACCAGGCAGAGGGCAGGGTCTCTGCAGACACACACACCAACACAGTCCTTGGAGAAAATCGGACTCATTCTGCCTGTAAGTGGGCTGGGATGCTCCTCTGTGTTACAGACCTGGTTTGTGATTTTCTAAGGCGGCTATGATGGCTGAAGTCTTTCCAGAAGAATCTGTGTCGTGCCACGTTCAACAGATGTTATCTCTGACAAGTTTTGGGCAACAGCCTCATTCTCAGCTGCTCGTGTTTGAGCACCACAAAGGCTGCTGAGGCCCCAGGCCCCTGCATCGTGCTCTAAAAACAGTGTTGTTTCCTGCTGCGTGTGTGGGCCACCACCTACCAGTGGCTAGCAAAGCCTACCGCGACTGTGAAAATACAAGCGGCAAAACAGAAGGTGTGAAAATGACGTAAAACTGAGAAATACAGCTGAAAGGGATCATGTCAAGAAGGTGAGGGACGTATAGCAGCAGCAAACACAGTGTTTAGATAGATAGATAGATAGATAGATAGATAGATAGATAGATAGATACTTTGTCTTTGTCATTCCAACAACCAAATTGAAGTGCATTCTGTGTGTAAACAAAGAGCTATAAAAAAACAACAACAAATAAAACAACTAATAAATACAGACTAAAAAGAGAAACACATACATACATGCTGGTCACACATAACAACTACTGGACATTCAGTTATTGCACATCCTCATATTGCACTGAACAGTCAACAGCCTTAGTGCTTAGTTTCAGAGGCACTATCTGATGTGTTGATTACATTTGGAGCTAGTGTGGTAAAAAACATATTAAAAATATATTTTATACAACCAACCAGCTGTGACTTTACAGCATGATGATGGTCGTCTTCAGTCCGTGGCACATGTGGTCATCAACTTCTTGAGTGTGAATGTGTCCCTGGTTTATTTTGTTGTGTCTCATTTTCCAAGCAAACTGGAGCTGCAGATGTCAGCATCAGTCATATTATATGTTATATTCTATTTTGTTCCTGTTTTTGAAATGTAGCTACAGACATGTAATATTATCAGTCTTATTATGGTATCTCACACCTCAGAAAGCCCCCAAGCTCCACAGCTCCTGCAGCTTCTAACGTAAAATGAAACACCATCAGTTGCACAGCAGCTGAAGTTGGCCTCTGTGTGTTTGTTCAGCTTCGCTTGTGGTGATGTTAGTGTCTTACAACTGATTGTGGTTTTACAAGAGCTGTGTGATTCTCATGGCAGTGAGCTGAGCTGCTCTAAGTGACAGAATGAAGGTTTAAAACCTCCAACCTTAGTGTCTTTGAATATATACATAAATATATCAAATTGCAAGAAAATCACATCGTTCTTTTTTTTTTGTCTGGACCTCATGCCACCTGCTCCAAGTGTGCACTCCTGTGTGAGTTGTAATAGAGGGGTTCCTCACCTGGACAAACAACCTAAACTAAAAAAAACAGATGATGATGATGATTTTCTTCTCTGGTAAACTGTGTATATTTAAATGACCTGACTGGAATATACAGTACAGGCCAAAAGTTTGGACACACCTTCTCATTCAATGCGTTTTCTTTATTTTCATGACTATTTACATTGTAGATTCTAACTGAAGGAATCAAAACTATGAATGAACACATGTGGAGTTATGTACTTAACAAAAAAAGGTGAAATAACTGAAAACATGTTTTATATTCTAGTTTCTTCAAAATAGCCACCCTTTGCTCTGATTACTGCTTTGCACACTCTTGGCATTCTCTCCATGAGCTTCAAGAGGTAGTCACCTGAAATGGTTTTCACTTCACAGGTGTGCCTTATCAGGGTTAATTAGTGGAATTTCTTGCTTTATCAATGGGGTTGGACCATCAGTTGTGTTGTGCAGAAGTCAGGTTACTACACAGCCGACAGCCCTATTGGACAACTGTTAAAATTCATATTATGGCAAGAACCAATCAGCTAACTAAAGAAAAACGAGTGGCCATCATTACTTTAAGAAATGAAGGTCAGTCAGTCCGGAAAATTGCAAAAACTTTAAATGTGTCCCCAAGTGGAGTCGCAAAAACCATCAAACGCTACAACGAAACTGGCACACCTGAGGACCGACCCAGGAAAGGAAGACCAAGAGTCACCTCTGCTTCTGAAGACAAGTTCATCCGAGTCACCAGCCTCAGAAATCGCAAGTTAACAGCAGCTCAGATCAGAGACCAGATAAATGCCACACAGAGTTCTAGCAGCAGACCCATCTCTAGAACAACTGTTAAGAGAAGACTGCGCCAATCAGGCCTTCATGGTCAAATAGCTGCTAGGAAACCACTGCTAAGGAGAGGCAACAAGCAGAAGAGATTTGTTTGGGCCAAGAAACACAAGGAATGGACATTAGACCAGTGGAAATCTGTGCTTTGGTCTGATGAGTCCAAATTTGAGATCTTTGGTTTCAACCGCCGTGTCTTTGTGAGACGCAGAAAAGGTGAACGGATGGATTCCACATGCCTGGTTCCCACTGTGAAGCATGGAGGAGGAGGTGTGATGGTGTGGGGGTGTTTTGCTGGTGACACTGTTGGGGATTTATTCAAAATTGAAGGCACACTGAACCAGCATGGCTACCACAGCATCCTGCAGCGACATGCCATCCCATCTGGTTTGCGTTTAGTTGGACGATCATTTATTTTTCAACAGGACAATGACCCCAAACACACCTCCAGGCTGTGTAAGGGCTATTTGACCAAGAAGGAGAGTGATGGAGTGCTGCGGCAGATGACCTGGCCTCCACAGTCACCGGACCTGAACCCAATCCAGATGGTTTGGGGTGAGCTGGACCGCAGAGTGAAGGCAAAGGGGCCAACAAGTGCTCAGCATCTCTGGGAACTCCTTCAAGACTGTTGGAAAACCATTTCAGGTGACTACCTCTTGAAGCTCATGGAGAGAATGCCAAGAGTGTGCAAAGCAGTAATCAGAGCAAAGGGTGGCTATTTTGAAGAAACTAGAATATAAAACATGTTTTCAGTTATTTCACCTTTTTTTGTTAAGTACATAACTCCACATGTGTTCATTCATAGTTTTGATTCCTTCAGTTAGAATCTACAATGTAAATAGTCATGAAAATAAAGAAAACGCATTGAATGAGAAGGTGTGTCCAAACTTTTGGCCTATACTGTATATATATATTTTTAAATTCATTCATTCATTCATGATGTAGAAGATCTGGGTCTTTATTCTCTGTGTGATGGCTTTGGAAATCAGGTGTTCACAAATATTAACTGGACTGTTTTAGTTTGCTGGCTCCCAAAACTGTCACTGCAGAGAGTTGGAGAGGTGTCCAGTCAAACAAGGATTGCTTTAATCTCACCTTTATTTCATCAACTTAAAGTCAGCACCATGGGAGAGAGTCGTCTTTCACTCTTTCCGCTGTTCATTCCCCTCGCACAGCAAAACTCCCCCTGGGGTCCACGAGTTGGAAAGTGTCACAGAACATTTTCAAAGTCAGCTCTGGTTTTCCCCTTTCGTCGCTGTCATTTTGCCCGTGATACTCTAAAGTTTCAGAGGAGCAGCCTTTGACCACAAGCTCTGACACTTCACATACCTCTCTGTTGTGCAGATGCAGGTTCCTGCCCTGTGGTTTGGCTTGCACTGCGGCACAAGAAGAAGCTCACAGAGGAGCTCATCTGAAACCAAAACACCTGCAGCTAAGGTGACCAACATTTGCACCGACTGACATGTTTTCTTTAAAGAATAACAAAAAGGTGAATTTTAGTGAAGACTGCTAAACTGCTAACTTGGTTACAAGAGTAATCATGTCCAATTTCCAAATAAATAAATAAAATACATGTGCAGTTGTAAACCTACATCACGTTGTACTGTAACTCTGCTGCTGTGAGTGCAGCAGACCTGGTTTCCTGCCCTGAGGCTGCTGGGCTCGTATGGCCTTCATAAACCCAGGCTGAAGAGCAGAGGAAGCAGCAGAGCATCACACAGCTGAGAGCAACAAACAAACAAAGTCGCACTTGAATCGCTGTTGTCGCTGTCGATACGAATGTGAGGAGGCCGTTGCTGCTCATGTTTAACACATTTATTGCCACAGTGCACATGTAGTTTGATGATGAGGCTTGGTGTGGTTATTGTTTTATCTAAAAGTGACATACAAACCACAAATTAATTAAACAAACAAACAAAAAAAAGGTGAAAAGTTACAATTAGGTACCTAAATACATTGAACAGTAGCACTCTGCCTCCCCAGGTGGGGGAGAGGGAGGGCCGACCGCAACCTACTGAAAGCTTAATTAATAGAAGAGACCACTACAACACAAACAGCATAAATAATTACAAAGGATTCACATGCTTGCAGTTAATAATCATGTGCACAGGCCACAATATTAAGGAAAACAACAAACTTTCATCAATAAGAATACATATCTGCAGCCTACATTGATTAATTATCTAGCCACCTTCAAACATTTAACTGCAGCACTAGAAACAAAAACTCACATCAGTTTTGCATAACCCTTATTACCTGCATTGGTGAAAGGGCGGGTACATATCAAGCAAGTGGAGGAGTGATGGCCAGCATCTTTAACATAGGTATTATGTCTAAAGTTATACCCAATAACAAGGCAAAATAAGTCATCTTAATTATTTCTGTGGTCAAAGAATTATCAGTACCTGCATATTATACATTTAAGCAAACCAATACAATATATTCCAGTGCATTCCAGTGCCTCCAGATGTAAATTACATCAAATATACCCACAATCTAAAACCCATAAAAAAACAATTTATTAGCACACAGCAAGTGCAATAAAAGAGAGGTTAAGGAGAATCTACCTTACAAGCTTTGTCTGCAGAGAGCAGCACAAAACATTTAGATTTACTGGTAATTTAACGTTAAAGAAACGGAGTGGGAACGTTGTTTGTGGTGGAGCCAGACGTCACAAATGCAGAAGGTGGTGAAGGTCAGGCCAGCGAGCTCGGCCAGCCGACCTGCTGGATGTTTCTGAGCCTGCAGGGAAGCGGCTGGAGCTGTTTCACTGCAGCCGGCTCAGACCATCAGCCTGCAAGAGAGGAAGGGAAGTTTGCTGTTGTTTACCTCCAACCTCATTATTTCCTTTTTTTTTTTTTTTGTCGACATGCAGCAAAGGGCCTGTGCCAGACTCAAACCCAGGTTTCACAGCAAGGACCCAGACCCTGACGCATGGCACGCCCTCCACCGCCACTCATCATTTCCTCTTATTAAACACAGTTAATTAACAATTAGCGCAAACTCAAACTTCAATTTCTGTCCCGAGCTTGCACATAACCAAGCCACGGCAACAACTGTCGAGTACTAAATGCACTTTACTTTCAGCATAACTCCTAAAAAAGAGCGAATAAGGTGGAAGAGAAATACACATTATGCACGTGCATAAAAACCCAAGTGGCTTTTCACAGTTATCTCACACAAAATGAAAAAGGGATAAACAAAACAGAAGGCAAACGACAACATAACTCAGCATTAAGGAGTGAAAAAAACCTGTACATGAT
Source organism: Myripristis murdjan (assembly GCF_902150065.1). Classification (NCBI taxonomy): domain Eukaryota; kingdom Metazoa; phylum Chordata; class Actinopteri; order Holocentriformes; family Holocentridae; genus Myripristis; species Myripristis murdjan. Next base: position 31,270,969 of record NC_043995.1, on the reverse strand, counting down.
AATTAATGGAAATAAATGATGAAAAACCCACAGAGCTGAGTTTTATCTGGCAACATCCCAACATTTTACTCGTGACCTCATTCCAGTGGTTTAACTTATATTTAACGTTTATGTTTAACTTGTGTATTCAACATGGAACACAAAAGATAATTTCCCAACAACGATGTAACACAGCTTTCAGATGGCTTCATTCAATGTATATTATATGATGTATGAATATTACAAGCAGCTTAGGCTTTGTTTGGATTTAGTCTTTAAATTATAAAACATAATTTGCTAGAGGTCATGTAATTACTGAGCAGTTATCCCAGAATGATGTTTCTCTTAACCTGGACTGAACACCATGCTGATTTCATGCTGATAATTACAAAACAGATAGTAACAGACTTTAAATATGTAGCTAGTGCTTAATTATTATTATTATTATCATTAGTAGTAGTAGTAGTAGTAGTAGTAGTGGTAGTAGTAGTAGTATTTTATTATTCACAGCCAAAAAAAAAAAGAAGGGAAAACAGCAGAGAAAATCAAACGATAACTGGAGATTGAAATGATGGAAACACTAATTGAAGAGTTAATTAACAAAAACAGATAGGTCCAGTCGTATTCCTTTATTTAAACCTTTAATTCTTATTTATTTATTTATTTATTTACTAGGTAATATCAATTAAAAAAAAAAACAAAAACAAAACCATAATACTCAGTTAATGGATAGAATAGATAAAATTTTGGGTTTGGGACTGAGAACGTATGTTATGTGAAGTGAATACAATAGTAAAGTTTGTTGTGGTTGTTGTTGTTGTTGTTGTTGTTGTTGTTGTTGTTGTTGTTTTTTATACAATTCATGGCCAAACAGAGTAATAGTGAAAACAGCAGAGAAAAGTAAATGATAACTGGAGATAGAAGCGATGGAAACACTAGCTGAGAGTTAATTAACTACAGGGTAATATCAATTTAAAATCAGATAATATTGGCTTTTGGAGGAGAAAAAAAAAAGGATTTATTTATTTATTTATTATTTTTTGTTGTTGTTGTTGTTGAGAGCCAAACAGAAAAATAGTGAAAGCAGCACAACCATTTTTAACAATTAATATCAATAATAAAAAAAAATGACTGATGAAGTAAATACACTAAATACATTTTTTCTGGAAATGGCATCTGATTGTTGTTGAGTTTTTAAATTTGCCTGATATTTACAAAGCTCTTGTAGCGTGCATGTGTGAATGCCAGCGCATCATTACAGTCTCGTTGTGGTTCAGGGTGTCTCACCGTTAACTTTGATGCGGACATAATGCCCCCTTGCTGTCTCTCCCTCCTCACACACGGCGATGCACTGGAACGTCCCGAAGTCCTCTGGCGTCAAACTCAAAATCTCAGTGGAGACGTGCCTGAGTCTCTTGCCGTCCTGTCGCTCCGTCTCGCTCACCGTGGTCATGTACCTGCCGGACGCCGTCAGCTCGGTGAACTGCTGGCCAAACACCTGACACCACACCACGTGCACGAGGCCGCACAGGGCCAAACTGTACTCCGCTTCACAGGTCAGCGTGACGGACGAGCCCAGGGCCGCAGGGATGGTCGATTTTTTGTAGAGGAGTTCAACTGCAGGATCTGGAAGAGACACAGTTTTACATTTAGGCAGTTAGTAAACACTGTTTAAATGCAATTATAACACCCAGAACCATGAAACTCTGTACTGAGAATGGAGGCAATGGAAATAACTGCTAACACAGGTATAATAATAATTCTAGTAGTAGTATCATTCTAAAATCATACTAAAAGCCAATAAAAGTCAAGAGAAGGCACCATAAGCCAGTGACAGGGGTGATAACAGCAGCTATGGAGCTAAACATAGATAAAAAGATGTATACATACAGTACATACATACATAACAGGCTTAGAAAAGTAGGTCTTAAAAATGAGACTGAGAAGATTACGTAGCTGAGGGACTGACAGAAAAGCCACGTTGGCCAGCTAATGGAAGCAATGGAAACAGCAGATAGAGGAAGAAAAAGCATACATAAAAAAGTATGTAATAATAGAAGTCAAGAGCATGTATGCAGTAATAGAAATAATAAAACTAAAGACAGATACAGATAGATAGATGCCTAGAAAATGAGGTTGTAAAATGAGACTCATAAGATGGTGCTGTTTCAAGACTCCGACTGCTGATTTTATGGCGTTTACTGATTTATCTTGGGAGATATATCTCTATTAAAAAACAAACATGATGGTGTAATGTTCTGATTGTAGCTCAGGACAAAGTCAGAGTCAAGTCACGGTTTATTTCCCACTGGTAACGATGTAAAAACTCACGGCACTCTAAGGCACTTTGGGTAAAATCCTCCATGACATGGCATAACGGTATAATATGGAGTTGTTACTGACCTTTGTCCTGCTCAGATGACCCACACTGACCGAGGGCCAGCAGCAGCAGCAGCAGCAGTTTGGCTCCAGACAGAATCATCCTCAGACACATGCTACAAAGGAAGAAACACACACACACACACGAGGCGCAGCGCAGGCCAGCCGAGTTGAAAATGTCCAGACTGTGAAGCTGCTGAGCTGCTGTGTAAGAACAGGAGCTGTGAGAACGCCCACCACACCGTGCGCTCTGTGGGCAAGCGTGCACGGCCGTGCGTGGGCGGAGGCTCCGCTGCTGCTGTGTGATGTTTCCACCAGCAGCCCCGTGCACGTTCGTCTGGTCTTCCTGACAGTTAGACCCGAGGCTTCTGTAAAGACCTCTGTGTAAAAAAAAGGTCTCACATCCTTTGCGGTAAAGGATGTGAGGACTTTAATACAAACAGGTGCTGCAAACTGCCTCTCCAGTAGAAATACTGTTACTTTGAAACAGCTGTAGTTGATTTATAAGTTCATTGATTGTAATAGTTCATTACATTAGTCCAGTCTGCTCAATGTTGCAGTGGTGTATCATTTTATCTTTGAGTTAAACTGAAGGTAGACATCTGAAAAAAAGGCCTGTAGACATCCATTACTCTGTGTGAATTATTATTAGTCATAGGTTTTGTTGTTATTATGCAGGAGTAATACAGTAGTAGTAAGTATTTCATAATAACTTTTGAACACAGTTTATTCATTCAGTCCAATTGCCACAGGTGTATAAACTCCAGCAGCGAGCCATGCAGCCTGCCTTTAAAAACATTTGTGAAAGAATGGCTCGTTCTAAAAAGCTCACTGAGTTGCAGTGTGCTGCTGTAATAATAATGTAAGAGGATGCCACCACTGCAACAAGTCAGCCAATTGCACCTGACTGCAGTCCGCAGATCGGTGTTGGGCTAAATGTGGGCAGAGCTAAACGTTTGACTCCGCCCGGGCGCCATCTGGTTAGGGTTAAGGTTAGGGTTAGGTGAAGGGTTAAGGTTAGTGTTAGGTGAAGGGTTAAGGTTAGGGTTAGGGTTAGCAACCTCTTCCAGTCGCTTGCTATTGAGCAAGTGGGCGGGGTCAAACGTTGAGCCACTCCTCGATCTGCGGACTGCAGTCAGGGCTTACTCAAGTCAGCTGCTGAAGTTTCAGCAACATAGCCACCAGGGGGCAGCACCGTGTAAAGTTACAGAGGGGTCGCCGAGTGCCGAGGCTCATAGTGCGTAAAAGTGTCCGACGCTCTGCCACCTCAGTAACTGCAGTGCGCCAAACCTCCTCTGGCATCAACATCAGCACAGAAACTGAGCGCCGGGAGCTCCGCCGCCGGACTCTGGAGCGGTGGAAACGTGTTCTGTGGAGCGACCAATCAGGCTCCTCTATGTGGCGGTCTGATGGGCGAGTCTGGGTTTGGGGAACGCCAGGAGGACGTTCCCTGCCTCCAGGAGAACGTTCCCTACCTGAGCACATTGTGCCGACTGTGCAGTTTGCTGGAGGAGGGGTCACGCTGTGGGCTGGTGTTTCTGGGCTCGGCTTCGGCCCCTCAGCTCCACTGAAGGGAAATCTGAACGCTTCAGCTCACCGAGACACTTTGGACGATTCTCTGCTTCCAGCTCTGTGGGACCAGTTTGGGGAAGGAAGGCCCTTTCCTGTCCCAGCATGACTGAGCCCCAGTGCACAGAGCAGCTCCATAAAGGCGTGGCCGGCTGAGTTTGGTGTGGAAGAAGTTGAGCGGCCTGCACAGAGCCCCGACCTCAACCCCATCCAACACCTTTGGGATCAACTAGGATGGAGACTGGGAGCCGGGCCCTCTGGTCCAACATCAGCGTCTGAGCTCACAAAGGCTCTTCTGGATGAAGGGGCAGAAACTCCCACAGACACTCGAACATCTGGGAGAAAGCCTCCCAGAAGAGTGGAAGCTGTTCTGCTGCAAAGGGACCAACTCCACATTAATGCCTCTGTTTATAGAAAGGGAGGTAAAAAAAAGCTCCTGCAGGTGGACTGTGTAGGCGGCCCAATACTTTTGACCATGTGGTGTAGTTTAGAAATAATTAATTCAGTTCAAATATGTGAAAAGCTCTGCTTGAACTGAGTGTCTCGAGCTTCTCCGTGGTTTCATGGTGACTAACAGTGATTAACTGCCCACTTCCTGCTGTGATTCGTCCAAACAAACAGAACACGCAACACGCATCACTTCCTGTCTGGTGCAGCAGTGGATTTTTCCCAGGAAACAGCCTCCATGTTTGTGTACATGCTGTCATAGGCTTTCTGCAGCTCGAACCATCATTGTGTTACATCAGCTGGCAAGTTAAAGGTGTTTCCTGGCAATTTTAGAGCACATTTCATTGCAAGTAAGCTCAGTTTGCTTTATATAAAAATGAAGGCATAAACATGGAGAACATGGGTAACAAATGGGTTACAAATTTGTCCCAAAGGGCTTTACAGAAAAATACAACATCCTCTGTCCTTAGACCCTCACATCGGATGAGGAACAACTCCCTAAAAAACCCCTTTAACAGGGAGAAAAATAGGAAGAAACCTCAGGGGAGCAACAGAGGAGGGATCCCTCCCCAGGACAGACAGATGTGTAATAGATGTTGTAAACACAGATAACAAACAATAAAATGTATGAGGATAGATAGGTGGCGGATGAGGGATGATGACGCCAAGGGAAGCCGGATGCACCAGAGCAGCCAGGGGCCCGGGCCACACAGCCACCTACACCATAAAGACCTGGATCTGAAGTAGACAGAGCACACACTCGGACAAACACACATCAATCATTCACACACACTCACACAGAGACAAAGGTGGAACATTAATTATCTGCAGAAGACAGATAGATAATTATCTCTGTGAGAGCAATAATCTCGTTGGCAGGTGAGTGCTTGGGTTACTTCATTGAGACAGAGAACCAGCCCACCGTACCACTAACTGTCAGCTATAAGTTAGGCTGAAGAGATGAGTTTTTAATCTAGATTTGAAAGAATCAACAGATTCAGATTGCCTGACGTCAGCAGGGAGGTTATTCCATAGCAGCGGGGCACGATAGGAAAAGGCCCGGCCACCTGCTGACTTCTTCTTAATCCTAGGTAAGCAAAGCAGCCCCGCATTTTGAGAGCGGAGAGCCCGCGATGGAATGTAGGGTTTAAGGAGATCTGAAAGATAAGATGGGGCAAACCCATTTAAGATTTTGTAGGTTAACAGAAGCACCTTAAAGTCAGATCTAATATGCACAGGAAGCCAATGAAGGGAGGCAAGAATTGGAGTAATATGATCAAATTTTCTAGTTCTAGTTAAGACCCTAGCTGCAGCATTTTGAACCATCTGGAGACTTTTGGTGCTGGCCTGTGAGAGACCTGAAAACAGAACATTGCAGTAAAACGGAACATTGCAGCACATAAGAGGTCAGAATTGTGTTTATTTATTTGTTTATTTATTTTTGTCATCATTTGTTTTCTGCTTTCTCCTTTCTGCACTTTAACATGATGTGGCGCAACATCTGACGTTTAATATTAAAGACGTTTTAAGGAAAGACGAATAGTTTTACTGCATAAGCCTAATTTCAAAAAGAGCTTTTCACATATTTGCACTGAATTAATTATTAATTCTATATTTTAGGCAACACATAAGCTGTGTTCAAAAGTTCTTATCACTGCTACTATTTATGACTAATAACAATTTACATGACATAATGGATGCCTAAAGGCATTTTTCAAATGCCTATTTTCAAATTAACTGAGAGATAAAATGATAGACCACTGCAACATGTTCAGCTAAAAAATAGATGACCACATGCATTCTCTCCCCTCACAGTGCCAGAAAACCGATGCAACCATTTCCTGCCTCTGAGACACACACACACACACACACACACACACACTCACACAGGGGTGGTTAAGGCTGCACAGAGGACTGTGGGGAGCAGCCTTCCCACCACCTCGGACCTCTACACCTCATGATGCAGGGGGAGGGCCCTCCGCATCATGAAGGACTCCACCCATCCCGCTCACAGTCTGTTTCAGCCCCTCCCCTCAGGCAGGAGGCTGAGGAGCATTCAGAACAAGACCACCATGCTCAGAAACAGCTTCTTCCCTGGAGCTGTCAGGCTGTTGAACTCGAGCCATGCTTTGTAGTCTCCCACCCTCTCCCAACTCACTCTCTCTTTCTCCATAAGTGCAATATCACTAACATGTGTGTTTAGCACTCATTAGCTAATTTCAGCACTGTCTGTGTATCAAGTCTGACAGTTCCTGAATCCCAGTACCGGGCGTCGGGTTCTGTCACTTGGTCCATTTATATATGCTGCTTACATATACACTGTTTATATTATATATATACTGTTTATATTTATATGGGTTGTTTATATTTATTTATATATACTGTTTCTAGTTTATACATACTCTTTATATTTATACATATTGTTTATATTTATATATTCTGTTTATACTTTATACTTTATCAGTCATTTTGTGAGAGTTGGTGCCCCCTTCTTCCATGTTGGAACAAAAAGCTTCTCGTGTGCTCAAACATGATGAGCTGTGTTGGAGGCTGTGACACGAGGTTGCCAGCTGCCTTACCTGTGACAGTCACACTGATGTAATGGCTTATTCTGGTGGTTCCCTGATAGTCGCTAAAGTAGCACTGGTAAACACCTGCATCATCTGCAGATATGTTTGTAAACTGGAGAACTGCAATCCCAGAATTCTCTGTCAGGGATCGCCACGATGTTTGGATCTGGTCAGTCCTGCTGACCCGTTCTTGGATGTTCTCATACGTCTTCAACCACGTCACAGTCGGTGGAGAGTCTGAGCAGAACGTCACAGGACAGTTGACATGAAGCTGCTCTCCAGGTGAAGCTGTCAGATTGGTGCCTCGTCTCACTCTAACTGCTCGGTAACATTTCTGCTTCTGACCTGCAGACACACAGGAAGACAGAAGGGAAAACCTGAGGCAGTCACCATCAGACTGCAACATATACAGCTCAACAGGCAGATTACCTCTATTAATAATCTGATCTGTCTCTATTAACAGTCATCAAGACTACAAAACAGCCCAAAAGCATCCATTTCATTTCAGAAGTGGAGGTCCTGGTCCACAATTATCTTTTTCAACTACTACTATTAAATATTCTCATATTTGCTCTAAAGAAGTTATAAATCAACAACAGATGATTCAAAATTCTACTACTAAATCTCATTTTGTCAAATTGTGTATGCACATAAGAGATCAGAATTGTTTTAATTTTTTTTTTTTTTTTTGGTCATCATTTGTTTTCTGCTTTCTCCTTTCTGCCCATTCAAGTCGTTGGTCATAATTAGCTGTTGTAATTATTTTGTTTACAACAAAACAAAACAAGACATGAATCAAATGCAGTCAAAAATATGTTTAATTACCTTCAGTTTGTTTGCCCGAGAAAAGGCTGAAGATTACAGCGACGATTTGGACAAAGTTCATCCAGTCCATGTGTGAAGAGTCGATGCAGCTGCAGGCTCTCAGGTTTGACTGCCGTGTGGTTGAAGCCTGTTTGCTGTGGTTTGTTCTCAGCAAACACAAATAAAGGAAAAGATCTCTGCTGTTGAGGCGGAAATGGTCACTGATAACCACCGAAACTCAAGTGCAATTTTTTTTTAAAGGTGTCAGTGTGCTCATACCAACACGCTAGAAGCCTGATACTATGTGAGAAGACAGCTGGAGTTATGTGACCCAGCGCTGAATCACACGTTCTTCAAGTCTTGTCTAATATCTACAGTAGTTTGTTTGCATTTCTTGAATGAGAAGATTGCACAGAAAGTCCAGTTGCCAACAAACCGGTGAGTATGTTGCTGAGTGTATTCATGCTTCCCAGAAAAATGAACCCTCTCCATTTTGGTGTCACCATCATCTTTCCTCTAGTTCCAGGCCAAAATATCAAAGTTGATAGCTCGCAGTGCAGCGGACAGATTGCCGTGACACTTGGAGAGCATATTCTTTGGACCAGGGTTACCACAAGTGGATCGCCATGATATTTGGTGAATTCACTCTTGATCCCCAAAGGAAGATTCCTCTTGATTTCAGATGATCTCATGACCTTTTCTCTTGTGTCCCCTTTGGGCCAAAGTGTACAAACTCCCACTACCGTCTTACTACTGGTGCATTTCCAAACCAGCAGAGCACTTTCTCTGTACATATTGGATGTTTGCTACTCTCTGAGTGTGATCACACAAAAAAAGTTTTGAGTTTAATCTCAGACCTCTGATATTAAAGTAGTGCAGATTGTGTTGTGTGTGTTCAGAGTCTAATGGCCCAAGGACTGATGGAATAGGGGTAAATGACAACAGCTTTGTTGAAGGTGCAGCACCTGTCGGGTCGCCTCCCTGTCCGACAGAAAACAGGCCTTTTCTCACTCTTCATCCTCCTCCTCTCCCTCAGGGCTCGCCAGCGGGTGAAAGCTCAACCCCAGATTCACTCTCATTGTTCATTGAGCTTTGTCTGCTTGACGTTGCACCTTGCTACATTTCATTTTTTCAGCAGTCCGCGATTTTTGTCACACCGTGCACTGTGATTGGCTGGGAGCTGCACACCTACTGCCCCTAGGCTGACACCCAAAAGAGTCCCGAGCTCAGCAAAACCAGAAAATCCAGGCAGAGGGCAGGGTCTCTGCAGACACACACACCAACACAGTCCTTGGAGAAAATCGGACTCATTCTGCCTGTAAGTGGGCTGGGATGCTCCTCTGTGTTACAGACCTGGTTTGTGATTTTCTAAGGCGGCTATGATGGCTGAAGTCTTTCCAGAAGAATTTGTGTGGTGCTGCGTTCAATAGATGTTATCTCTGACAAGTTTTGGGCAGCCTCTTTCTCAGCTGCTCGTGTATGAGCACCACAAAGGCTGCTGAGGCCCCGGACCCCTGCATCGTGCTCTAAAAATAGTGTTGTTTCCTGCTGCGTGTGTGGACCACCACCTACCACCACCTACCAGTGCCTAGCAAAGCCTCACACGACTGTGAAAATACAAGTGGCAAAACACAAGGTGTGAAAACGACGTAAAACTGAGAAATACAGCTGAAAGGGATCATGTCAAGAAGGTGAGGGACATATAGCAGCAGCAAACACAATGTTTTAGAATCACTATCTGATGTGTTGATTACATTTGGAGCTAGTGTGGTAAAAAACATATTAAAAATATATTTTATACAACCAACCAGCTGTGACTTTACAGCATGATGATGGTCGTCTTCAGTCCGTGGCACATGTGGTCATCAACTTCTTGAGTGTCCCTGGTTTATTTTGTTGTGTCACATTTTCCAAGCAAACTGGAGCTGCAGATGTCAGCATCAGTCATATTTTATGTTATATTATATTTTTATTCTGTTTTTGAAATGTAGCTACAGACATGTAATATTATCAATCTAATTATGGTATCTCACACCTCAGAAAGCCCCCAAGCTCCACAGCTCCTGCAGCTTCTAACGTGTGAAAATGAAACACCGTCGGTTGCACAGCAGCTGAAGTTACAAGAGTGTGTGACTGGCAGTGAGCTGAGCTGCTCAAACTGACAGAATGAAGGTTTGAAACCTCCAAACTTAGAGTCTTTGGGCCCTATCTTGTGCCACCCGCTATCCGCTGCCACTACCCGCTACCCGCAAATTGCGGATTTAGGAGCTTCCGCTATCCCTAAACGGTATATTGCGCCCACGCTACCCGCTATCCGTTATGCCGACTGCATCATTTGCGCCTGGAGGTGCGTCGTGGGCGTTTCATGCGCTATCCCTAAAGTTGCTATCTTGCGCACACACTTTAGGGATAGCGGATAGCGGGTGGTCCTGACCACCCGCTATCCGCTATCCCTAAAGTTTGGGCTGTTATGAGAGCGCGCCCAGGCGGCTTCAATGCGCGCCCCGACGGAGCCTCGCCACGCACACGGTCGGACTGATACCGGGACGCCGCCGGAATGGACTGAGTATATTACTCATATAGACTGTTTAGAGGAAAGACTGTTTTAATTGGACACTTATGCCAGCACGTTTTATTGTTTTATCATAACCCAGCAGCTGTGCTATATTTTTATTTTTAATATTTTATTTGCCCAATCTACCTTGTCAATAAATTAGTTTACACATAGTTCCACCTCTGCCTCTTGTGTGTCTGTGGTGTGGCCGGGGATTTTACTCAATCAGTACAACCTTGTGACACGTCCACTTGGACACATGTGGCTCCACCTCCCGAATTAACTCGCCTATAATATAATATATAATATGTATATGAAGCCAACTTGCTTTAGCCTCAGTAGAAGCCCTGAGAAAATCTACCTCCCTCTCTCCATCGCGGGTTTAGGATTTAGGATTTAGGATAGCGCAGCCTGCCCTTAAAGGCAATGGCACCTGGCACACTGATTGGTTTAACTGGCGTAACGCCCAAAACATGCCTATGTATAATATAGCGGGTAGCGCAGGTGTTTTGCGGATAGCGGGAGGTGCACAAGATAGCAACTTTTACGGGGGAACGCCTCTTCCTAAATCCTAAATCCGCAAATAACGGGTTTAGGGAGTCTGGCGCAAGATAGGGCCCTTTGAGTATATACGTAAATATTTCCTGCGGGATGAATAAAGTATCTATCTATCTATCTATCTATCTCGTTCTGTTTTTTTTGTCTGGACCTCATGCCACCTGCTCCAAGTGTGCACTCCTGTGTGAGTTGTAATAGAGGGGTTCCTCACCTGGATAAACATCACAAACTAAAAAAAACAGATGATGATGATGATGATGTGGAAGATCTGGGTCTTTATTCTCTGTGTGATGGCTTTGGAAATCAGGTGTTCACAAATATTAACTGGACTGTTTTAGTTTGCTGGCTCCCAAACCTGTCACTGCAGAGAGTTGGAGAGGTGTCCAGTCAAACAAGGATTGCTTTAATCTTGCCTTTATTTCATCAAATTAAAGTCAGCACCATGGGAGAGAGTCGTCTTTCACTCTTTCCACTGTTAGTTCCCCTCGCACAGCAAAACTCCTCCTGGGGTCCACGAGTTGGAAAAGTGTCACAGAACATTTTCAAAGTCAGCTCTGGTTTTCCCCTTTCGTTGATGTCATTTTGCCCGTGATACTCTAAAGTTTCAGAAGAGCAGCCTTTGACCACAAGCTCTGACACTTCAAAAAAAAAAAAAAATTGTTCTTTATATATTTCTTGTCTCCTTTTTTCTGTTTTTTGCTGCTACAGATCTTTTTGCTTCGCGGTGCACAATTTATATTTAAATGCATTCTTCCTCAGCGCAAAGAGGATTGTTTTCCCATACGTACTTTATCATGAGAAGAAAAAGCTGCAAGTAATTATTGTTTTCAGTGTCGCTTAAGTTATTGATTTTTTTTTTTTTTATTCAAATAACTGGTTAAATCTAAAAATAAAGACATTCTGATGGGAAGTGATGTCTTGTCATTGCTTCTTTAGTCTGACCAGCAGCCAGCAAAGCCTCAAAGAATTAATTTGATAAAAATATGAACAGAAAAAAGAAGACAATCTCAGCATCTTAGTGAAGCTGCCATCAGATGATGTTCAATGTTTTTACTTGAGCCGATTATCAAAAATGTAATTGATTCGTTTTCAGTTGATCAGCCAGTTATATCAGCTTTATAACAGTGCAGGTGACTTTTAATTATGTGAAAGCTACAAGATTAAAACAACAGACCTGCAGCAGTCGGATGCTTTCTCTGCACAAACGCTCGAGCCTGACCTGCTGCTCCTGTTTCAGAGCTCCTGGCCGAGCTGTTCGAGGGGGCGGGGCTTCACTTGGTGGCCAATGACTACGTCCTGAGGGAGATGGTCAACAAGAAGGAGGGGCTGTGCGTCCCCAGGGTGTTCGTGCAGAGCAAATTCACCAAGCCTGGCCAATCACAGAGCTCCTGACACCTCCAAACACAAGACCGAGGGGAGTTTGAGTAATGAATTTATTGAGGGCCTGAAGATAAGAGGAGGGTCAAATCCCTCGGACCCGCTGGGAAAACCTTGACGCCTTCACTCGATGAATAATGAACCTGAAGTGACCGCTGCGTCTCTGTTTCTCCGGGAATCATCTTCATCCTGAAATACCGCAAACGTCCAGTGGTTTCTGGTTTCTGCACCTGAACCATGCTTTCTCTACAAATGTGGGACATTTTCCAAGAGTTTGACACTGTCTAGGCCCAGTTTCCCCGTTTTGTAGGCACAGACTTTGGGGGGTGGAAGAGCGATTCACCAAAAAATAAAAGCACTAAAAAAAAAAAGAAAAGGTGCATTGTTAAAGAATGAAAGTATTGGTGCATTTTTGCGTGTAGACTTTGTATTTTTTTCTGTGCGGTTGTTGTGCCTCCGTGTCAAATATCTCACAATGATTGATGGCTCAAAAGATCTCAGTAAGTAATTAAACAGTAATTAACCGGGGAGCGGGGTTAATTACTGTCAATGGGTCTTTGTCAATGAATCACATCACTTCACTGAATAAATTTACCACTTGAATGTGGCCCAACATGCCGTCATAATAGAGAGGCCGATGGCGAATACAGAGCTCAGCAAACCAGACGTTATTCGTCATTCTCACATGTCGGCTGCAGAGAAATCACCTGCAAGCTAACAATCCAGCAAGTTTGAGAAAATAATAAAATTAATATAATTTGATAGGTTTCTGAATCAGATGATCATGTATGCTGATGACAACACACTTTTCTAACCACTTCCACAGTAAACCTTCATAATAAAAAATACAGCTGTGGGAAAAGTGAACATTTAGGAGAGCAGAATATACTAAAAGAAAAGAAAAGCTGTTTTCATCCTCTGGGATTTATTTTTTCACATTTGGTCCAAAACAGAAAAAAATCATAAAACTATTTCAAGGAACAAAGAATAATAAACTAATGCTAATAGAGAAAGTAAATGAGTTACGGTTGCTGTTTTGTTAAGGTACACATAACAATAATAAAAATAAAAATTTCTTTTCTTATTTCTATTTTTTTAATAATAAAATTCCTGTCTTGGGGGTTTGACCAGCTGCAGCCGACCCACTTTCACCTCAAGGATCAATACATTTTTTTCTGATTGTGATTAATTCCAGCTACATGTTCACAAACAGCGAGCTGCTTTTCCACTATGTGAGGGATTCTCGTAATCCTCATCTGGATCATCTGGTCTGCTCTCTGCAGCTCCTTCCTGTATCTGGCTGCCCCCTGCTGGCGGGCTGGTGAAAACACGGCTTTTTCCTAAAAAACAAACAAACCAAAAAAAAAAAAAAAAAAACATTTAGAGCTGGCACTCATACCTGGAGTGACTTACATCCCCAAAAATAAATATTACAGAACCACAACAAAATGTATTTTTTTTTTTTTTTTTGGCTTGACTCCTTTAACCCAAATCATCTTATGGAGCTATGAGTGTAAATGACTGCATTAAAACCCATTTGACCACATTTTTTTCTCACTTCAGCTGAACATTTTAGTCATTTATGTGTTTACAGTGACTTTGATGAGCCTCAGCCCCTTTAAATCTGCTGAAACCCCATTGCTTTTTTTTTTTGTCTGACGATAGTGACTTACTGAGCCTTTGTTTTTTTTTTCATTTTTATTTTGTTTGGAAGCCATACCTCTCCTGTTCAGGATTCGTCTGCCAAGCAGCACCAGAACTGCTGAGGTCATCACTGCGAAGACGGCGATCCGTGCCACATCCACGTAGAAACTAAGCGCGCTGGAGTTTGTGTCTTGGAAAAGAAAGAATCATCATTTCATTGAGAACTCACTTTAAAATTGAATTCACAGCTGTCAGGTTGCTCCTCCGCTAATAACAAGCATCTTGATTCACATAAAGCCTAAAGGTGCTGCATGTCTGAATTCAAGCTTCCATTCGGCCTGCACAGTTGAGATACTGGAAATACTGAAGAAGCCCAGTGATTTTTATTTTTCTGTCATTTAGTGGAAAATTATCATGATGTACATTGTGTCCACTGTAACAGCTCCACCTGTACAGTCTAATCCAGTCCAATCCAGCTGTTGTGCCATAAAGTTTCCTCTCCTGCTGCCTGTAATGCTCAGCTTGTCTTGTTGTCACAGTAACAGAGGTGTTCATTCACTTCTATGTTTGGCATTGAGCTCATAGTTAGTGCTGCTGTTGGACTGGACTGCACTTTACTGATAGCTGTTTTCACTATTCTGTCCCTCCTCATGGATAATAACAAGGGAGGACAAAAAAAGTAGAAACACCTCTCAGTGTAATGTAGTCCAGTAGCAGACCTCTGCAAACTACAACCTCTGTAATAAGAACAGAATTAAAGTGACACGTTCTGCACAATGTCAACACAAACTGAACATTATGAACTTTGTTAAAAGGTGGAATTTATGGCAGAACTGCTGAGCTGAGCTGCATCAGACTGGACAGGTGGAGCTGACAAAGTGACACTGAGGGTAAATGTCAAGATAGAAATTAATCTGAAATTATCTGGTTTTATTTTTTCAGCCATGCAGCTGTATTCTGGTGAGGGGAAAACATTCTCTAACAAACGTAACTGGTGGATCACCTGTTTCCTCACTAACAAAGCTGCATTTTACAAACAGAGTAAATTTGCTGTGGCGCCACCTGAAGGACAGCTGTGGTTCTCACCGTGTCTCACAGTGTGATCCTCTGTCACTGGGTCTGCGGTGAGAGACAGAACAATTACTGCAGCACGCTCAGCAACGCGCGCGCACACACACACACACACACACACACACACACACTTACAGAGGGTTAAATATGTCTCACTGTGTTGCCCTTATGGCATAGATTTGAAAATGCTTTTATTTTTGAAATACCTTTATTTTGAAATGTGTTTACTTTACTGAGGAAGTTACATGTTCTCACTAACTTAGTTTGAAGAAAGTAGCTAAATCAGTCATCAGTGTTTCTGTGTTCCTTAAAAGTAATCCACACTGTAAACGCCACAGAGGCAATGTCGTAAGTAAATAATTTCATAGTTTTATATGTAAGTTATTGTTAAAAATATATATTTACATGGAAAAGCATTTGATTAGTTTGTATTAAAAAATATTTAATTTATATGTATTTACATTGAAGAAAGCACATGTTGCAGAGTAAAATGATGATTTTTGTATTTTGTTTTGTTATAGTTTTCACTCTGTCCTGTAAGATGATACAAAAGAGCCACAGTAAACAGCAACAAAAGCTCACTACAACTCAAGTCAGTCATTTGCAGGAAAGAGTTTAGCTAGTTGTATATCTGCAGTTCCTACACTGTAGTGAGGACAACATACTCACTAACTCACTCAGTTCATTTTTACTTATCAGATTATTTGTCTCAAACTGGCATCACATTGCTGCCTCCATGCCGTTGTAACAGTGTGAATCTGTTCACCCACTTTAGACTGTTTCTTAAATGTAATTTATCTGGACAGAGATCTGAAAGCTTTCAGACAGATCATCATCATCATCATCATCATCATCATAATGTTTATTATACAACACTTTATAAAAACATGCTGTGCTTCACAACAAAGTGGAGTGGAAATAAAAGAAGTTCAGTTGGGATATTGGATAATTTACTGTATTTCTTTAAGAGCACTTCAGTTTTTGTACAGCAAGATAATTTGGTAGAAGAAATGACATTAATAACTTTGTTTTTGTTGGTTCATCATGTGTGTTTTGCCATGCATAGATAGATAGATAGATAGATAGGTATACTTTATTGATCCCAAACAGCTACCTGTGTTCCCCTCGCCTTCCTGTCAATACCTTTCTTAGTGATATTTAAGATGCCTTCAAGTCTTTAAGCCTGCATGCCTGCCTGCTCCTCAGTGTTTGGGTCTTCCTGCTCCACAACACTGAACAGCAGCCTCATTTGTTCTTTGAATTTTGTTTTATCAGTCATTTTGTAAGAATAGGTGCCCCCTTCTTCCATGTTGGAACAAAAAGCTTCTTGTGTGCTCTAACATGATGAGCCGTGTTGGAGGCTGTGACACGAGGTTGCCAGCTGCCTTACCTGTGACAGTCACACTGATGTAATGGCTGGATATGGTGGTTCCCTGATAGTCGCTAAATTGGCACTGGTAAACACCTGCATCATCTGCAGATATGTCTGTAAACCAGAGAACGGCAATCCCAGAATTCTCTGTCAGGGATCGCCACCATGTTTGGATCTGGTCAGTGTTGTTGACCCGTTCTTGGTGGCTCTCATACACCTTGAACCACGTCACAGATGGTGGAGAGTCTGAGCAGAACGTCACAGGACAGTTGACATGAAGCTGCTCTCCAGGTGAAGCTGTCAGATTGGTGCCTCGTCTCACTTTTAATACCGGAACATAGTTCAGCCTCTGACCTGCAGAGACACAGGAGGACAGAAGGGAAAACCTGAGGCAGTCACCATCAGACTGCAACATATACAGCTCAACAGGCAGATTACCTCTATTAGTAATCTGATCTGTCTCTATTAACAGTCATCAAGGCTACAAAGCAGCCCAAAAGCATCCATTTCATTTCAGAAGTGGTGGGGACATGTGGAGGTCTTGGTCCACAATTATCCTTTTTAACTATTACTATTAAATATTCTCCTCTCTGCTCTAAAAAAGTTATAAATCAACAACAGATGATTCAAAATTCTACTTAATGCAATGTTGGGTTTGATGGGTTTGCTGTATAATGCATTGCTCTGGTTCTAAATCTCATTTTGTCAAATTGTGTACGCACATAAGAGGTCAGAATTGTTTTTATTATTTTATTTTTTTGGTCATCATTTGTTCTGTGCTTTCTCCTTTCTGCACTTCAACACAATCTGGAACAACGTCTGACATCTAATACTAAATACGTTTGAAGGAAAGACAAATAGTTTTACTGCATAAGCCTAATTTCAAAAACAGCTTTTCACATATTTGCGCTGAATTAATTATTAATTCTATATTTTAGGCAACATAGAGGTTGTGTTCAAAAGTTCTTATCACTGCTACTATTTATGACTAATAACAATTTAGTCATAAGTAGTCGCGGGGCTGATACACACTTTTATATCGAGCAGGCTGGACTCATGTTATGCTCTCCTGTCTGCTTTTAGAAAAGTTATAAATCGACTCCAGCGGACTCAGAGCTCTGCGGCCTGCGAGCTCTCGGTCACATCAGTCGCCTGTCACTTTCATATTGATTTTAAAATTCTTTGACTTGTTTTAGAAGCATTTTATGGTCTTTCACCGGTGTAGTGTAGTTTAACATCTACATCTCTGATTAATTTTAAGTCTAGACTAAAGTCCTATCTAATACACCAAGACTCTACAGCTTCTACCTAGTTATTTCACTTTCACTTTTACTCTTAATTTTATACTGTTTTTTGGTGTTATAATATGGTATTTGTACTTTTGTTGTTGTTGTTGTTTTTGTTGTTATTTGAATTTTGAGTATTTTATTTTATTTGTTATCTTATCTTCATTTTTGGGGAGGTTTCCTTGAATAAGCCCATTTTGTTTTTTTGGTTTTTTTTTTTTTTTTACCTCTTCAGCACTTTCTGTATTATTGTTTTTTTCTTTTATCTATGTAATTGTCTCTGTATTATGGTGCAAATAAATAAATAAATAAATAGTACAGAGCGTATGGAGCTGGCCGGCCACTCGCATCCTCTGTTATGTTTATTACACAGCACTTTATAAAAACCTGCTGTGCTTCACAACAAAGTGGAGTGGAAATAAAAGAAGTTCAGTTGGGATATTGGATGATTTATTGTATTTCTTTAAGAGCACTTCAGTTTTTGTACAGTAACATAATTTGCTAGAAGAAATGACATTAATAACTTTGTTTTTGTTGGTTCATCGTGTGTGTTTTGCCATGGCTCCCTGTGTTCCCCTCGACTTCCTGTCAATACCTTCCTTAGTGATATTAAACAAGTCTTTAAGTCTTTAAGCCTGTTTGCCTGCCTGCTCCTCAGTGTTTGGGTCTTCCTGCTCCACTCCACTGAACAACAGCCTCATTCGTTCTTTGAATTTTGTTTTATCAATTTTGTTTTAATTTATTTTGTGACAGTAGGTGCTGCCTTCTTCCATGTTGGAACAAAAAGCTCCTAGTGTGCTCTAACATGTGTTGGAGGCTGTGTCACGAGGTTGCCAGCTGCCTTACCTGTGACAGTCACATTGATGTAATGGCTAACTTGGGGGGATGCTTCACACAGGTAAAGACCTGCATCATCTGCAGATATGTCTGTAAACCAGAGAACTGCAATCCCAGAATTCTCTGTCAGGGATCGCCACCATGTTTGGATCTTGTCAGTCCTGTTGACCCGTTCTGGGTCGCTCTCATACATCTTCACCCACGTCACAGTCGGTGGAGAGTCTGAGCAGAACGTCACAGGACAGTTGACATGAAGCTGCTCTCCAGGTGAAGCCAGGTAAGTGGTGCCTCGTCTCACTATAAATGTTTGGTAACAGTTCAGCTCCTGACCTGCAGAGACACAGGAAGACAGAAGGGAAAACCTGAGGCAGTCACCATCAGACTGCAACATATACAGCTTAACAGGCAGATTACCTCTATTAATAATCTGATCTGTCTCTATTAACAGACATCAAGCCTACAAAGCAGCCCAAAAGCATCCATTTCATTTCAGAAGTGGTGGGGACATGTGGAGGTCTTGGTCCACAGTTATCCTTTTTAACTACTACTATTAAATATTCTCATATTTGCTCTAAAAAAGTTATAAATCAACAACAAATGATTCAGAATTCTACTTAATGCAATGTTGGGTTTGATGGGTTTGCTGTGCAATGCATTGCTCTGTTTCTAAATCTCATATTGTCAAATTGTGTACGCACATAAGAGGTCAGATTTGTTTTTATTATTTTTCTTTTTTTGGTCATCATTTGTTTTCTGCTTTCTCCTTTCTGCACTTTAACACGATGTGGCCCAACGTCTGACGTCACATAGTATCACATATTATAATCCTGAAGAAGACGTTTTAAGGAAAGACAAATAGTTTTACTGCATAAGCCTAATTACAAAAAGAGCTTTTCACATATTTGCACTGAATTAATTATTAATTACCGGTACATATTTTAGGCAACATAGAGGCTGTGTTCAAAAGTTCTTATCACTGCTACTATTTATGACTAACAATTTACATAACATAATGGATGCCTATAGGTATTTTTCAAATGCCTTTTTTCAAATTAACTGAGAGGTAAAATGATAGACCACTGCAACATGTTCAGCTAAAAAATAGATGACCACATGCATTCTGTCCCCTCGCAGTGCCAGAAAACATGACACCAATGCAACCATTTCCTGCCTCTGAGACACACACACACACACACACACGCTGAGGGGCTGATACACACTTTTTTATCGAGCAGGCTGGACTCATGCTATGCTCTCCTGTCTGCTTTTAAAAAAGTTATAAATCGACTCCAGCGGACTCAGAGCTCTGCGGTCTGCGAGCTCTTGGTCACATCAGTCACCTGTCATTTTCATATTGATTTTAAAATTCTTTGACTTGTTTTAGAAGCATTTTATGGTCTTTCACCGGTGTATTACAGAGCGTACGGAGCAGTGCGGCCCCTCAGGTCCTCTGTTAGCTGTTCCAAAGTGCAGGAAAGGTTTACAGGCATTATTTACTTTATTTTATTCACTTTATTTATTATATTTATTTTGCACATTTTTTCATGTATCTGTTCAGCTGATCAGTATTATTTTATCTATTTTTTTAAATCCAGCTTTTATTTAACTTATTATTTAAAATTAAACTTATTTAACTTATATTTATGATTATTATAGAATTTTAAATCTCTTCATTAATTCCACAGTCATCAATTTATTTTTGTTTTGCCTTTTTAATCTATTCTGTTTTTATTTTTATTCTTATGTTCTTCACTTGTTCTCTTACTGTCGGCTTGTCCGTCATCTGTGCAGCTCTTTGAACTGCTTCGACTGACTGATGTTAATTCTTTTTTTTAAAGACTTTTACCTTTTTTTCAATCAGCTTTCAAAAATACACCTCCTTGACTTTCCTTTGACCAATTTCCTGCACAAACCAAGTCGTTGGTCATAATTAGCTGTTGTAATTACTTAGTTTACAACAAAACAAAACAAGACATGAATCAAATGCAGTCAAAAATATGTTGAATTACCTTCAGTTTGTTTGCCAGAGAAAAGGCTGAAGATTACAGCGACGATTTGGACAAAGTTCATCCAGTCCATGTGTGAAGAGTCGATGCAGCAGCAGGCTCTCAGGTTTGACTGCTGTGTGGTTGAAGCCTGTTTGCTGTGGTTTGTTCTCAGCACACACAAATAAAGGAAAAGATCTCTGCTGTTGAGGCGGAAATGGTCACTGATAACCACCGAAACTCAAGTGCAATTTTTTTTTAAAGGTGTCAGTGTGCTCATACCAACACGCTAGAAGCCTGATACTATGTGAGAAGACAGCTGGAGTTATGTGACCCAGCGCTGAATGACACGTTCTTCAAGTCTTGTCTAATATCTACAGTAGTTTGTTTGCATTTCTTGAATGAGAAGATTGCACAGAAAGTCCAGTTGCCAACAAATCGGTGAGTATGTTGCTGAGTGTATTCATGCTTCCCAGAAAAATGAACCCTCTCCATTTTGGTGTCACCATCATCTTTCCTCTAGTTCCAGGCCAAAATATCAAAGTTGATAGCTCGCAGTGCAGCAGACAGATTGCCGTGACACTTGGAGAGCATATTCTTTGGACCAGGGTTGCCACGAGCGGATCGCCATGATATTTGGTGAATTCACTCTTGATCCCCAAAGGAAGATTCCTCTTGATTTCAGATGATCTCATGACCTTTTCTCTTGTGTCCCCTTTGGGCCAAAGTGTACAAACTCCCACTACCGTCTTACTACTGGTGCATTTCCAAACCAGCAGAGCACTTTCTCTGTACATATTGGATGTTTGCTACTCTGAGTGTGATCACACAAAAAAAGTTTTGAGTTTAATCTCTGACCTCTGATATTAAAGTAGTGCAGATTGTGTTGTGTGTGTTCAGAGTCTAATGGCCCAAGGACTGATGGAATAGGGGTAAATGACAACAGCTTTGTTGAAGGTGCAGTACCTGTCGGGTCGCCTCCCTGTCCGACAGAAAACAGGCCTTTTCTCACTCTTCATCCTCCTCCTCTCCCTCAGGGCTCGCCAGCGGGTGAAAGCTCAACCCCAGATTCACTCTCATTGTTCAATGAGCTTTGTCTGCTTGACGTTGCACCTTGCTACATTTCATTTTTTCAGCAGCCCGCGATTTTTGTCACACCGTGCACTGTGATTGGCTGGGAGCTGCACACCTGCTGCCCCTAGGCTGACACCCAAAAGAGTCCCGAGCTCAGCAAAACCAGGAAATCCAGGCAGAGGGCAGGGTCTCTGCAGACACACACACCAACACAGTCCTTGGAGAAAATCGTACTCATTCTGCCTGTAAGTGGGCTGGGATGCTCCTCTGTGTTACAGACCTGGTTTGTGATTTTCTAAGGCGGCTATGATGGCTGAAGTCTTTCCAGAAGAATCTGTGTGGTGCTGCGTTCAACAGATGTTATCTCTGACAAGTTTTGGGCAGCCTCTTTCTCAGCTGCTCGTGTTTGAGCACCACAAAGGCTGCTGAGGCCCCGGGCCCCTGCATCGTGCTCTAAAAACAGTGTTGTTTCCTGCTGCATGTGCGGACCACCACCTACCAATGCCTGGCAAAGCCTCACACGACTGTGAAAATACAAGTGGCAAAACAAAAGGTGTGAAAACGACGTAAAACTGAGAAATACAGCTGAAAGGGATCATGTCAAGAAGGTGAGGGACGTATAGCAGCAGCAAACACATTGTTTTAGAATCACTATCTGATGTGTTGATTACATTTGGAGCTAGTGTGGTAAAAAACATATTAAAAATATATTTTATACAACCAACCAGCTGTGACTTTACAGCATGATGATGGTCGTCTTCAGTCCGTGGCACATGTGATCATCAACTTCTTGAGTGTCCCTGGTTTATTTTGTTGTGTCACATTTTCCAAGCAAACTGGAGCTGCAGATGTCAGCATCAGTCATATTTTATGTTATATTATATTTTTATTCTGTTTTTGAAATGTAGCTACAGACATGTAATATTATTATTATTATCAGTCTAATTATGGTATCTCACACCTCAGAAAGCCCCCAAGCTCCACAGCTCCTGCAGCTTCTAACGTGTGAAAATGAAGCAGCATCGGTTGCACAGCAGCTGAAGTTACAAGAGCTGTGATTCTCATGGCAGTGAGCTGAGCTGCTCAAACTGACAGAATGAAGGTTTAAAACCTCCAACCTTAGAGTCTTTGAGTATATACATAAATATATCAAATTGCAAGAAAATCACATCGTTCTTTTTTTTGTCTGGACCTCATGCCACCTGCTCCAAGTGTGCACTCCTGTGTGAGTTGTAATAGAGGGGTTCCTCACCTGGACAAACATCCCAAACTAAAAAAAACATGATGATGATGATGATGATGATGATAATGATGTGGAAGATCTGGGTCTTTATTATCTGTGTGATGGCTTTGGAAAACAGGTGTTCATGTTCACAAATATTAACTGGACTGTTTTAGTTTGCTGGCTCCCAAACCTGTCAGTGCAGAGAGTTGGAGAGGTGTCCAGTCAAACAAGGATTGCTTTAATCTTGCCTTTATTTCATCAACTTAAAGTCAGTTCCATGGGAGAGTCGTCTTTCACTCTCTCCACTGTTCGTTCCCCTCGCACAGCAAAACTCCCCTGGGGTCCACGAGTTGGAAAAGTGTCACAGAACATTTTCAAAGTTAACTCTGGTTTTCCCCTTTCGTCGATGTCATTTTGCCCCTTTGATACTCTAAAGTTTCAGAAGAGCAGCCTTTGACCACAAGCTCTGACACTTCAAAAAAAAAAAAAAAAAAAATGTTCTTTATATATTTCTTGTCTCCTTTTTTCTGTTTTTTTGCTGCTACAGATCTTTTTGCTTCGCAGTGCACAATTTATATTTAAATGCATTCTTCTTCAGCGCAAAGAGGATTGTTTTCTCATACGTACTTTATCATGAGAAGAAAAAGCTGCAAGTAATTATTGTTTTCATTGTCGCTTAAGTTATTGATTTTTTTTTTTATTCAAATAACTGGTTAAATCTAAAAATAAAGACATTCTGATGGGAAGTGATGTCTTGTCATTGCTTCTTTAGTCTGACCAGCAGCTAGCAAAGCCTCAAAGAATTAATTTGATAAAAATATGAACAGAAAAAAGAAGACAATCTCAGCATCTTAGTGAAGCTGCCATCAGATGATGTTCAATGTTTTTACCTGAGCCGATTATCAAAAATGTAATTGATTCGTTTTCAGTTGATCAGCCAGTTATATCAGCATTATAACAGTGCAGGTGAGTTTTAATTATGTGAAAGCTACAAGAATAAAACAACAGACCTGCAGCAGTCGGATGCTTTCTCTGCACAAACGCTCGAGCCTGACCTGCTGCTCCTGTTTCAGAGCTCCTGGCCGAGCTGTTCGAGGGGGCGGGGCTTCACTTGGCGGCCAATGACTACGTCCTGAGGGAGACGGTCAACAAGAAGGAGGGGCTGTGCGTCCCCAGGGTGTTCGTGCAGAGCAAATTCACCAAGCCCGACCGATCACAGAGCTCCTGACGCCTCCAAACACAAGACCGAGTGGAGTTTGAGTAATGAATTTATTGAGGGCCTGAAGACAAGAGGAGGGTCAAATCCCTCGGACCCTCTGGGGAAAACCTTGACGCCTTCACTCGATGAATAATGAACCTGAAGTGACCGCTGCGTCTCTGTTTCTCCGGGAATCATCTTCATCCTGAAATACCGCAAACGTCCAGTCTCTCCGTCTGGTTTCTGCACCTGAACCACGCCTTCTCTACAACTGTGGGACATTTTCCAAGAGTTTGACGCTGTCTAGGCCCAGTTTCCCCGTTTTGTAGGCATGGACTTTGGGGGGTGGAAGAGTGATTCACCAAAAAATAAAAGCACTAAAAAAAAAAGAAAAGGTGCATTGTTAAAGAATGAAAGTATTGGTGCATTTTTGCGTGTAGACTTTGTATTTGTTTCTGTGCGGTTGTTGTGCCTCCATGTCGGATATCTCACAATGACTGACAGCTCAAAAGATCTCAGTAAGTAATTAAACTGTAATTAATCAGGGAGGAAATGCCCGACTCGGCCCATATGTTTGTAGACACACATGTATTTAAATACTGCAATTTCATGTTTTAATGAATCTTTTTGTATCAGTGAAATGATTGAAAATGTTCAGGATGTGCCTTTCTCTCCTTTCAGCATGACCCATATGAACAGTTTTGCTGGAAATAAAGATCCTAGGTATTTCATAAAATGTGGTGGTGTATCAGGGAAAGTGTGTGTGTGTGTGTGTTTGAGAAAATAATAAAGTTAATATAATTTGATAGGTTTCTGAATCAGATGATCATTTACTCAACTCACTTTTCTAACCACTTGCAAGGTAAACCTTCATAATAAAAAATACAGCTGTGGGAAAAGTGAACATTTAGGAGAGCAGAATATACCAAGAGAAAAGAAAAGAAAAGAAAAGCTGTTTTCTTCCTCTGGGATTTATTTTTTCACATTTGGTCCAAAACAGGAAAAAATCATAAAACTGTATTTCAAGGAACAAAGAATAATAAACTAATGCTAATAGAAAAAGTAAATGAGTTACGGTTGCTGTTTTGTTAAGGTACACATAACAATAAAAAAATAAAAATTTAACAAATGTCAAAGGGACATATTTTTATATTTCTTATTTCTTTTTTTTCTATTTTTTTAATAATAAAATTCCTGTCTTGGGAGTTTGAACAGCTGCAGCCGACCCACTTTCACCTCAAGGATCAATACATTTTTTTCTGATTCTGATTAATCCCAGCTACACGTTTACGAACAGCGAGCTGCTTTTCCACTATGTGAGCTCCAAGGGATTCTCGTAATCCTCATCTGGATCAGCTGGTCTGCTCTCTTCAGCTCCTTCCTGTGTCTGGCTGCCCCCTGCTGGCGGGCTGGTCAAAACACAGCTTTTTCCTAAAAAACAAACAAACCAAAAAAAAAAAAAAAAAAACATTTAGACCTGGCACTTATACCTGGAGTGACTTAAAATGAGAGAAACTCATTCCTACATCCCCAAAAATAAATATTATAGAACCACAACAATATGTTTTTTTTTTTGTTTTTTTTTTTTGTTTGTTTTTTTGGCTGGACACCTTTAACCCAAATCATCTTATGGAGCCATGAGTGTAAATGACTGCATTAAAACCCATTTGACCACATTTTTTTCTCACTTCAGCTGAACATTTTAGTCATTTATGTGTTTATAGTGACTTTGATGAGCCTCAGCCCCTTTAAATCTGCTGAAACCCCATTGCTTTTTTTTTGGTCTGACGATAGTGACTTACTGAGCCTTTGTTTTTTTATTTTTATTTTGTTTGGAAGCCATACCTCTCCTGCTCAGGATTCGTCTGCCAAGCAGCACCAGAACCGCCGAGGTCATCACCGCGAAGACCACGATCCGTGCCACATCCACGTAGAAACCAAGCACGCTGGAGTTTGTGTCTTGGAAAAGAAACATTTCATTGAGAACTCACTTTAAAATTGAATTCACAGCTGTCAGGTTGCTCCTCCACTAATAACAAGCATCTTGATTCACATAAAGCCTAAAGGTGCTGCATGTCTGAATTCAAGCTTCCATTCAGCCTGCACGGTTAAGATACTGGAAATACTGAAGAAGCCCAATGATTTTTTTTCTGTCATTTAGTGGAAAATTATAATAATGTCCATTGTGTCCACTGTAATAGCTCCACCTGTACAGTCTAATCCAGTCCAATCCAGCTGTTGTGCCATAAAGTTTTCTCTCCTGCTGCCTGTAATGCTCAGCTTGTCTTTTTGTCACAGTAACAGAGGTGTTCATTCACTTCTATGTTTGGCATTGAGCTCATAGTTAGTGCTGCTGTTGGACTGGACTGCATTTTACTGATAGCTGTTTCCACTATTCTGTCCCCCCTCGTCTATAATAAATAGGGAGGACAAAAAAGTAGAAACACCTCTCAGTGTAATGTAGTCCAGTAACAGACCTCTGCAAACTACAACCTCAGTAAGAAACACAGAATTAACATAACACATTCTGCACAATGTCAACACAAACTGAAGATTATAAACTTTACTAAAAGGTAGAATTTACAGCAGAACTGTTGCACTGAACTGCATCAGACTGGACAGGTGGAGCTGATAAAGTGACACTGAGGGTAAATGTCAAGATAGAAATTAATCTGAAATTATCCGGTTATATTTTTTCAGACATGCAGCTGTATTCTGGTGAGGGAAAACATTCTCTAACAAACGTAACTGGTGGGTCACCTGTTTCCTTACTAACAAAGCTGCATTTTACAAACTGAGTAAATTTGCTGTGGCGCCACCTGAAGGACAGCTGTGGTTCTCACTGTGTCTCAGAGTGATCCTCTGTCACTGGGTCTGCAGTGAGGGACAATTACTGCAGCACGCTCAGCAACGCACACACACACACACACACACACACACACACACACACACACACACACACACACACACACTTACAGAGGGTTAAATATGTCTCACTAACTCACTCAGTTCATTTTTACTCATCAGATTATTTGTCTCAAACTGGCGTCACATTGCTGCCTCCATGCCGCTGTAACAATATGAATCTGTTCACCCACTTTAGACTATTTCTTAAATTCAATTTATCTGGTCAGAGATCTGAAAGCTTTCAGAAAGATCAACATCATCATCATCATCATCATCATCATCATCATAATTATGTTTATTACACAGCACTTTATAAAAACCTGCTGTGCTTCACAACAAAGTGGAGTGGAAATAAAAGAAGTGCAGTTGGGATATTGGATGATTTACTATATTTCTTTAAGAGCACTTCAGTTTTTGTACAACAACATAATTTGGTAGAAGAAATGACAGTAATAACTTTGTTTTTGTTGGTTCATCGTGTGTGTTTTGCCATGCATGTGGCTCCCTGTGTTTCCCTCGGCTTCCTGTCAATACCTACCTTAGTGATATTAAACATGCCTTCAAGTCTTTAAGCCTGCATGCCTGCCTGGTCCTCAGTGTTTGGGTCTTCCTGCTCCACTACACTGAACAGCAGCCTCATTCGTTCTTTGAATTTTGTTTTATCAATCATTTTGTGAGAGTTGGTGCCCCCTTCTTCCATGTTGGAACAAAAAGCTCCTAGTGTGCTCTAACATGATGAGCTGTGTTGGAGGCTGTGGCACGAGGTTGCCAGCTGCCTTACCTGTGACAGTCACATTGATGTAATGGCTGGATATGGTGGTTCCCTGATAGTCGCTAAATTGGCACCGGTAAACACCTGCATCATCTGCAGATATGTCTGTAAACCAGAGAACGGCAATCCCAGAATTCTCTGTTAGGGATCGCCACCATGTTTGGATCTGGTCAGTGTTGTTGACCCGTTCTGGGTGGCTCTCATACACCTTGAACCACGTCACAGATGGTGGAGAGCCTGAGCAGAACGTCACAGGACAGTTGACATGAAGCTGCTCTCCAGGTGAAGCTGTCAGATTGGTGCCTGGTCTCACTGTAACTGCTGGGCAACATTTCAGCTTCTGACCTGCAGACACACAGGAGGACAGAAGGGAAAACCTGAGGCAGTCACCATCAGACTGCAACATATACAGCTCAACAGGCAGATTACCTCTATTAATAATCTGATCTGTCTCTATTAACAGTCATCAAGGCTACAAAGCAGCCCAAAAGCATCCATTTCATTTCAGAAGTGGTGGGGACATGTGGAGGTCCTGGTCCACAATTATCCTTTTTAACTACTTCTATGAAATATTCTCCTCTCTGCTCTGAAAAAGTTATAAATCAACAACAGATGATTCAAAATTCTACTTAATGCAATGTTGGGTTTGATGGGTTTGTTGTACAATGCATTGCTCTGTTTCTAAATCTCATTTTGTCAAATTGTGTACGCACATCAGAGGTCAGAATTGTTTTTATTATTTTTTGTTATCATTTGTTTTCTGCTTTCTCCTTTCTGCACTTTAACACGATGTGGCATGACATTTGATGTCTAATATTAATGAAGACATTTTAAGGAAAGACCAATAGTTTTACTACATAAGCCTAATTTCAAAAAGAGCTTTTCACATATTTGAGCTGAATTAATTGTTAATTATTTTAGGCAACATAGAGGCTGTGTTCAAAAGTTCTTATCGCTGCTACTACTTACGACTAATAACAATTTACATGACATAATGGATGCCTAAAGGTATTTTTCAAATGCCTATTATCAAAGAAATAAAATGATAGACCACTGCAACACGTTCATCTTAAAAATAGATGACCACATGCATTCTCTCCCCTCACAGTGCCAGAAAACATGACACCAATGCAACCATTTCCTGCCTCTGAGACACACATACAGGGAGGCTGATACACACTTTTATATTGTGCAGGCTGGACTCATGTTATGCTCTCCTGTCTGCTTTTAAAAAAGATATAAATCGACTCCAGCGGACTCAGAGCTCTGCGGCCTGCGAGCTCTCGGTCACATCAGTCACCTGTCACTTTCATATTGATTTTAAAATTCTTTGACTTGTTTTAGAAGCGTTTTATGGTCTTTCACCAGTGTATTACAGAGCGTACGGAGCTGGCCGGCCCCTCGCATCCTCTGTTATGTTTATTACACAGCACTTTATAAAAACCTGCTGTGCTTCACAACAAAGTGGAGTGGAAATAAAAGAAGTGCAGTTGGGATATTGGATGATTTATTGTATTTCTTTAAGAGCACTTCAGTTTTTGTACAGCAACATAATTTGGTAGAAGAAATGACATTAGTAACTTTGTTTTTGTTGGTTCATCATTTGTGTCTTGCCATGGCTCCCTGTGTTCTCCTCGACTTCCTGTCGATACCTTAGTGATATTAAACAAGTCTTTATGCTCCTGTGGTCCTCAGTGCTTGGATCTTCCTGCTCCACTACACTGAGCAGCGCTGAATTTTGTTTTATCAGTCATTTTGTGAGAGTAGGTGCCCTCTTCTCCCATGTTGGAACAAAAAGCTTCTCGTGTGCTCTAACATGATGAGCTGTGTTGGAGGTTGTGACACGAGGTTGCCAGCTGCCTTACCTGTGACAGTCACATCGATGTAATGGCTATGTATGTTGGATGTTTGGCACCAGTAAACACCTGCATCATCTGCAGATATGTCTGTAAACCAGAGAACTGCAATCCCAGAATTCTCTGTGAGGGATCGCCACCATGTTTGGATCTGGTCAGTAGGACTGACCAGTTCTTGGTGGCCCTCATACACCTTCCTCCACGTCACAGTCGGTGGAGAGTCTGAGCAGAACATCACAGGACAGTTGACATGAAGCTGCTCTCCAGGTGAAGCCAGGTAAGTGGTGCCTCGTCTCACTCTAACTTCTGTGTAACAGTTCAGCTCCTGACCTGCAGACACACAGGAGGACAGAAGGGAAAACCTGAGGCAGTCACCATCAGACTGCAACATATACAGCTCAACAGGCAGATTACCTCTCTTAATAATCTGATCTGTCTCTATTAACAGTCATCAAGGCTACAAAGCAGCCCAAAAGCATCCATTTCATTTCAGAAGTGGTGGGGACATGTGGAGGTCCTGGTCCACAATTATCCTTTTTAACTACTACTATTAAATATTCTCCTCTCTGCTCTAAAAAAGTTATAAATCAACAACAGATGATTCAAAATTCTACTTAGTGCAATGTTGGGTTTGATGGGTTTGCTGTACAATGCATTGCTTTGGTTCTAAATCTCATTTTGTCAGATTGTGTACGCACATAAGATGTTAGATTTGTTTTTATTATTTTTCTTTTTTTGGTCATCATTTGTTCTCTGCTTTCTCCTTTCTGCACTTCAACACGATGTGGCGCAACGTCTGACGTCACATATTATCACATATTATAATACTGAAGAAGACATTTTAAGGAAAGACAAATAGTTTTACTGCATAAGCCTAATTTTAAAAACAGCTTTTCACATATTTGCACTGAATTAATTATAAATTCTATAATTTAGGTAACATAGAGGTTGTGTTCAAAAGTCCTTATCACTGCTACTATTTATGACTAACAATTTACACGACATAATGGATGCCTAAAGGTATTTTTCAAGTGCCTTTTTTCAAATTAACTGAGAGATAAAATGATAGACCACTGCAACATGTTTAGCTAAAAAATAGATGACCCAACGTATTCTCTCCCCTCACAGTGCTAGAAAACATGACACCGATGCAACCATTTCCTGCCTCTTAGACACACACACACACACACACACACACACGCTGAGGGGCTGATACACACTTTTTTTATCGAGCAAGCTGGACTCATGTAATGCTCTCCTGTCTGCTTTTAAAAAAGTTATAAATCGACTCCAGCGGACTCAGAGCTCTGCAGCCTGCGAGCTCTCGGTCACATCAGTCACCTGTCATTTTCATATTGATTTTAAAATTCTTTGACTTGTTTTAGAAGCATTTTATGGTCTTTCACCGGCGTATTACAGAGCGTACGGAGCAGTGCGGCCCCTCAGGTCCTCTGTTAGCTGTTCCAAAGTGCAGGAAAGGTTTACAGGCATTATTTACTTCATTTTATTCACTTTATTTATTATATTTATTTTGCACATTTTTTCATGTATCTGTTCAGCTGATCAGTATTATTTTATCTATTTTTTTTTAATCCAGCTTTTATTTAACTTATTATTCAAAATTAAACTTATTTAACTTATATTTATGATTATTATAGAATTTTAAATCTCTTCATTAATTCCACTGTCATCAATTTATTTTTGTTTTGCCTTTTTAATCTATTCTGTTTTTATTTTTATTCTTATGCTCTTCACTTGTTCTCTTACTGTCGGCTTGTCTGTCATCTGTGCAGCTCTTTGAACTGCTTTGACTGACTGATGTTAATTCTTTTTTTTTTTAAGACTTTTTTTTCCCCTCAGCTTTCAAAAATATGCCTCCTTGACTTTTCTTTGACCAATTTCCTGCATAAACCAAGTTGTTGGTCATAATTAGCTGTTGTAATTATTTAGTTTACAACAAAACAAAACAAGACATGAATCAAATGCAGTCAAAAATATGTTGAATTACCTTCAGTTTGTTTGCCAGAGAAAAGGCTGAAGATTAAAGCGACGATTTGGACAAAGTTCATCCAGTCCATGTGTGAAGAGTCGATGCAGCAGCAGGCTCTCAGGTTTGACTGCTGTGTGGTTGAAGCCTGTTTGCTATGGTTTGTTCTCAGCACACACAAATAAAGGAAAAGATCTCTGCTGTTAAGGTGGAAATGGTCGCTGATAACCACCAAAACTCAAGTGCAATTTTTTTTTTTTAAAGGTGTCAGGGTGCTGATACCAACACGCTAGAAGCCTGATACTATGTGAGAAGACAGCTGGAGTTATGTGACCCAGCGCTGAATGACACGTTCTTCAAGTCTTGTCTAATATCTACAGTAGTTTTGTTTGCATTTCTTGAATGAGAAGAGTGCACAGAAAGTCCAGTTGTCAACAAACCGGTGAGTATGTTGCTGAATGTATTCATGCTTCCCAGAGCATGAACCCTCTCCGTTTTGGTGTCACCATCATCTTTCCTCTAGTTCCAGGCCAAAATATCAAAGTCAGTAGTAGTGCAGCAGACAGATTGCTGTGACACTTGGAGAGCATATTCTTTGGACCAGGGTTGCCACGAGTGGATCACCATGATATTTGGTGAATTCACTCTTGATCCCCAAAGGAAGACTCCTCTTGATTTCAGATGATCTCAGGACCTTTTCTTTTGTGTCCCCCTTGGGCCAAAGTGTACAAACTCCCACTACCGTCTTACTACTGGTGTATTTCCAAACCAGCAGAGCACTTTCTCTGCACATATTGGATGTTTGCTACTCTCTGAGTGTGATCACACAAAAAAAGTTTTGAGTTTAATCTCAGACCTCTGATATTAAAGTAGTGCAGATTGTGTTGTGTGTGTTCAGAGTCTAATGGCCCGAGGACTGATGGAATAGGGGTAAATGACAACAGCTTTGTTGAAGGTGCAGTACCTGTCGGGTCGCTTCCCTGTCCGACAGAAAACAGGCCTTTTTTCACTCTTCATCCTCCTCCTCTCCCTCAGGGCTCGCCAGTGGGTGAAAGCTCAACCCCAGATTCACTCTCATTGTTCAATGAGCTTTGTCTGCTTGATGTTGCACCTTGCTACATTTCATTTATTCAGCAGTCCGCGATTTTTGTCACACCGTGCACTGTGATTGGCTGGGAGCTGCACATCTGCTGCCCCTAGGCTGACACCCAAAAGAGTCCCGAGCTCAGCAAAACCAGGAAATCCAGGCAGAGGGCAGGGTCTCTGCAGACACACACACCAACACAGTCCTTGGAGAAAATCGGACTCATTCTGCCTGTAAGTGGGCTGGGATGCTCCTCTGTGTTACAGCCCTGGTTTGTGATTTTCTAAGGCGGCTATGATGGCTGAAGTCTTTCCAGAAGAATCTGTGTTCAACAGATGTTATCTCTGACAAGTTTTGGGCAACAGCCTCTTTCTCAGCTGCTCGTGTTTGAGCACCACAAAGGCTGCTGATGCCCTAGGCCCCTGCCTCGTGCTCTAAAAACAGTGTTGTTTCCTGCTGCATGTGCGGACCACCACCTACCACCAACTACCAGTGCCTAGCAAAGCCTACCGCGACTGCGAAAATACAAGCGGCAAAACAGAAGGTGTGAAAATGACGTAAAACTGTGAGAAATACAGCTGAAAGGGATGATGTCAAGAAGGTGAGGGACGTATAGCAGCAGCAAACACAATGTTTTAGAATCACTATCTGATGTGTTGATTACATTTGGAGCTAGTGTGGTAAAAAAAAACATATAAAAATATATAATATATTTTATACAACCAACCAGCTGTGACTTTACAGCATGATGATGGTCGTCTTCAGTCTGTGGCACATGTGGTCATCAACTTCTTGAGTGTGACTGTGTCCCTGGTTTATTTTGTTGTGTCTCATTTTCCAAGCAAACTGGAGCTGCAGATGTCAGCATCAGTCATATTATATGTTATATTCTATTTTATTTGTTTTTGAAATGTAGCTACAGACATGTAATATTATCAGTCTAATTATGGTATCTCACACCTCAAAAAGCCCCCAAGCTCCACAGCTCCTGCAGCTTCTAACGTGTGAAAATGAAGCGGCATCGGTTGCACAGCAGCTGAAGTTACAAGAGCTGTGTGATTCTCATGGCTGTGAGCTGAGCTGCTCAAACTGACAGAATGAAGGTTTAAAACCTCCAACCTTAGAGTCTTTGAATATATACATAAATATGTCAAATTGCAAGAAAATGACATTGTTCTTTTTTTTTGTTTGGACCTCATGCCACCTACTCCAAGTGTGCACTCCTGTGTGAGTTGTAATAGAGGGGTTCCTCATATGGACAAATTTATCAAACTAAAAAAACAGATGATGATGATGATGATGATGATGATGATGTGGAAGATCTGGGCCTTTATTCTCTGTGTGATGGCTTTGGAAATCAGGTGTTCACAAATATTAACTGGACTGTTTTAGTTTGCTGGCTCCCAAACCTGTCACTGCAGAGAGTTGGAGAGGTGTCCAGTCAAACAAGGATTACTTTCATCTCTCCTTTATTTCATCAACTTAAAGTCAACACCATCGGAGAGAGTCGGCTTTCACTCTCTCCACTGTTCGTTCCCCTTGCACAGCAAAACTCCCCCGGGGTCCACGAGTTGGAAAAGTGTCACAGAACATTTTCAAAGTCAGCTCTGGTTTTCCCCTTTCGTCGATGTCATTTTGCCCGTGATACTCTAAAGTTTCAGAAGAGCAGCCTTTGACCACAAGCTCTGACACTTCACACACCTCTCTGTTGTGCAGATGCAGGTTCCTGCCCTGTGGTTTGGCTTGCACTGCGGCACAAGAAGAAGCTCACAGAGGAGCTCATCTGAAACCAAAACACCTGCAGCTATGGTGACCAACATTTGCACCGACTGACATGTTTTCTTTAAAGAATAACAAAAAGGTGAATTTTAGTGAAGATTGCTAAACTGCTAACTTGGTTACAAGAGTAATCATGTCCAATTTCCAAATAAATAAATAAATAAATAAATAAAATACATGTGCAGTTGTAAACCTACATCACGTTGTACTGTAACTCTGCTGCTGTGGGTGCAGCAGACCTGGTTTCCTGCCCTGAGGCTGCTGGGCTCGTATGGCCTTCATAAACCCAGGCTGAAGAGCAGAGGAAGCAGCAGAGCATCACACAGCTGAGAGCAACAAACAAACAAAGTCGCACTTGAATCGCTGTTGTCGCTGTCGATACGAATGTGAGGAGGCCGTTGCTGCTCATGTTTAACACATTTATTGCCACAGTGCACATGTAGTTTGATGATGAGGCTTGGTGTGGTTATTGTTTTATCTAAAAGTGACAAACAAACCACAAATTAATTAAACAAACAAACAAAAAAAGGTGAAAAGTTACAATTAGGTACCTAAATACATTGAACAGTAGCACTCTGCCTCCCCAGGTGGGGGAGAGGGAGGGCCGACCGCAACCTACTGAAAGCTTAATTAATAGAAGAGACCACTACAACACAAACAGCATAAATAATTACAAAGGATTCACATGCTTGCAGTTAATAATCATGTGCACAGGCCACAATATTAAGGAAAATAACAAACTTTCATCAATAAGAATACATATCTGCAGCCTACAATGATTAATTATCTCACCACCTTCAAACATTTAACGGCAGCACTAGAAACAAAAACTCACATTAGTTTTGCATAACCCTTATTATCTGCATTGGTGAAAGGGCGGGTACATATCAAGCAAGTGGAGGAGTGATGGCCAACATCTTTAACATAGGTATTATGTCTAAAATTATACCCAATAACAAGGCAAAATAAGTCATCTTAATTATAATTAGTACCTGCATATTATACATTTAGGCAAATCAATACAATATATTCCAGTGCATTCCAGTACCTCCAGATGTAAATTACATCAAATATACCCACAATCTAAAACCCATAAAAAAAAAAAAAATTAAAAAAAAATTATTAGCACACAGCAAGTGGAATAAAAGAGAGGTTAAGGAGACTCTACCCTACAAGCTTTGCCTGCAGAGAGCAGCACAAAACATTTAGATTTACTGGTAATTTAATGTTAAAGAAACGGAGTGGGAACGTTGTTTGTGGTGGAGCCAGACGTCACAAATGCAGAAGGTGGTGAAGGTCAGGCCAGCGAGCTCGGCCAGCCGACCTGCTGGATGTTTCTGAGCCTGCAGGGAAGCGGCTGGAGCTGTTTCACTGCAGCCGGCTCAGACCATCAGCCTGCAAGAGAGGAAGGGAAGTTTGCCGTTGTTTACCTCCAACCTCATTATTTCCTTTTTTTTTTTTTTGTCGACATGCAGCAAAGGGCCTGTGCTGGACTCAAACCCAGGTTTCACAGCAAGGACCCAGACCCCGACACATGGCACGCCCTCCACCGCCACTCATCATTTCCTCTTATTAAACACAGTTAATTAACAATTAGCGCAAACCCAAACTTCAATTTCTGTCCCGAGCTTGCACATAACCAAGCCACGGCAACAACTGTCGAGTACTAAATGCACTTTACTTTCAGCATAACTCCTAAAAAAGAGCGAATAAGGTGGAAGAGAAATACACATTATGCACGTGCATAAAAACCCAAGTGGCTTTTCACAGTTATCTCACGCAAAATGAAAACGGGATAAACAAAACAGAAGGCAAACGACAACAAAACTCAGCATTAAGGAGTGAAAAAAAACCGTACATGATAATTAATGGAAATAAATGAAGAAAAACCCGCAGAGCTGAGTTTTATCTGGCAACATCCCAACATTTTACTCGTGACCTCATTCCAGTGGTTTAACTTATATTTAACGTTTATGTTTAACTTGTGTATTCAACATGGAACACAAAAGATAATTTCCCAACAACAATGTAACACAGCTTTCAGATGGCTTCGTTCAATGTATATTATATGATGTATGAATATTACAAGCAACTTAGGCTTTGTTTGGATTTAGTCTTTAAATTATAAAACATAATTTGCTAGAGGTCATGTAATTACTGAGCAGTTATCCCAGAATGATGTTTCTCTTAACCTGGACTGAACACCATGCTGATTTCATGCTGATAATTACAAAACAGATAGTAACAGACTTTAAATATGTATGTAGTGCTTAATTATTATTATTATTATCATTAGTAGCAGTAGTAGTAGTAGTAGTAGTGGTGGTAGTAGTAGTAGTATTTTATTATTCACAGCCAAAAAAAAAAAGAAGGGAAAACAGCAGAGAAAATCAAACGGTAACTGGAGATTGAAATGATGGAAACACTAATTGAAGAGTTAATTAACAAAAACAGATAGGTCCAGTTGTATTCCTTTATTTAAACCTTTAATTCTTATTTATTTATTTATTTATTTACTAGGTCATATCAATTAAAAAAACAAACAAACAAACAAAAAAAAACCCATAATACTCAGTTAATGGATAGAATAGATAAAATTTTGGGTTTGGGACTGAGAACGTATGTTATGTGAAGTGAATACAATACTAAAGTTTGTTGTGGTTGTTGTTGTTGTTGTTGTTTTTTATACAATTCATGGCCAAACAGAGTGATAGTGAAAACTGCAGAGAAAAGTAAATGATAACTGGAGATAGAAGCGATGGAAACACTAGCTGAGAGTTAATTAACAACAGGGTAATATCAATTTAAAATGAGATAATATTGGCTTTTGGAGGGGAAAAAAAAATGGATTTATTTATTTATTTATTATTTTTTGTTGTTGTTGTTGTTGAGAGCCAAACAGAAAA
Organism: Myripristis murdjan; assembly: GCF_902150065.1. Classification (NCBI taxonomy): domain Eukaryota; kingdom Metazoa; phylum Chordata; class Actinopteri; order Holocentriformes; family Holocentridae; genus Myripristis; species Myripristis murdjan. The sequence continues at coordinate 31,233,749 of NC_043995.1, read as the reverse complement.
ATAGTGAAAGCAGCACAACCATTTTTATCAATTAATATCAATAATGAAAAAAAAAAAAGACTGATGAAGTAAATACACTAAATACATTTTTTCTGGAAATGGCATCTGATTGTTGTTGAGTTTTTGAATTTGCCTGATATTTACAAAGCTCTTGTAGTGTGCATGTGTGAATGCCAGCGCATCAGTACAGTTTATGTCTCGTTGTGGTTCAGGGTGTCTCACCGTTAACTTTGATGCGGACATAATGCCCCCTTGCTTTCTCTCCCTCCTCACACACGGCGATGCACTGGAACGTCCCGAAGTCCTCTGGCGTCAATCTCAAAATCTCAGTGGAGACGTGCCTGAGTCTCTTGCCGTCCTGTCGCTCCATCTCGCTCACCGTGGTCATGTACCTGCCGGACGCCGTCAGCTCGGTGAGCTGCTGGCCAAACACCTGACACCACACCACGTGCACGAGGCCGCACAGGGCCAAACTGTACTCCGCTTCACAGGTCAGTGTGACGGACGAGCCCAGGGCCGCAGGGATGGTCGATTTTTTGTAGAGGAGTTCAACTGCAGGATCTGGAAGAGACACAGTTTTACATTTAGGCAGTTAGTAAACACTGTTTAAATGCAATTATAACACCCAGAACCATGAAACTCTGTACTGAGAATGGAGGCAATGGAAATAACTGCTAACACAGGTATAATAATAATTCTAGTAGTAGTATCATTCTAAAATCATTCTAAAAGCCAATAAAAGTCAAGAGAAGGCACCATAAGCCAGCGACAGGGGTGATAACAGCAGCTATGGAGCTAAACATAGATAAAAAGATGTATACATACAGTACATACATACATAACAGGCTTAGAAAAGTAGGTCTTAAAAATGAGACTGAGAAGATTACGTAGCTGAGGGACTGACAGAAAAGCCACGTTGGCCAGCTAATGGAAGCAATGGAAACAGCAGATAGAGGAAGAAAAAACATACATAAAAAAGTATGTAATAATAGAAGTCAAGAGCACGTATGCAGTAATAGAAATAATAAAACTAAAGACAGATACAGATAGATAGATGCTTAGAAAATGAGGTTGTAAAATGAGACTCAAAGGATGGTGCTGTTTCAAGACTCCGACTGCTGATTTTATGGCGTTTACTGATTTATCTTGGGAGATATGTCTCTATTAAAAAACAAACATGATGGTGTAATGTTCTGATTGTAGCTCAGGACACAAGTCAGAGTCAAGTCACGGTTTATTTCCCACTGGTAACGATGTAAAAACTCACGGCACTCTAAGGCACTTTGGGTAAAATCCTCCATGACATGGCATAACGGTATAATATGGAGTTGTTACTGACCTTTGTCCTGCTCAGATGACCCACACTGACCGAGGGCCAGCAGCAGCAGCAGCAGCAGTTTGGCTCCAGACAGAATCATCCTCAGACACACGCTACAAAGGAAGAAACACACACACACGAGGCGCAGCGCAGGCCAGCCGAGTTGAAAATGTCCAGACTGTGAAGCTGCTGAGCTGCTGTGTAAGAACAGGAGCTGTGAGAACGCCCACCACGCCGTGCGCTCTGTGGGCAAGCGTGCACGGCCGTGCGTGGGCGGAGGCTCCGCTGCTGCTGTGTGATGTTTCCACCAGCAGCCTCGTGCACGCTCGTCTGGTCTTCCTGACAGTTAGACCCGAGGCTTCTGTAAAGACCTCTGTGTAAAAAAAAAGGTCTCACATCTTTTGCAGTAAAGGATGTGAGGACTTTAATACAAACAGGTGCTGCAAACTGCCTCTCCAGGAGAACTACTGTTACTTTGAAACAGCTGTAGTTGATTTATAAGTTCATTTATTGTAATAATTCATTACATTAGTCCAGTCTGCTCGATGTTGCAGTGATGTATCATTTTATCTTTGAGTTAAACTGAAAGTAGACATCAAAAAAGGCCTGTAGACATCCATTACTCTATGTGAATTATTATTATTCATAGGCTTTGTTGTTATTATGTAGGAGTAGTACAGTAGTAGTAAGTATTTCATAATAACTTTTGAACACAGTTTCTTCATTCAGTCCAATTGCCACAGGTGTATAAACTCCAGCAGCGAGCCATGCAGCCTGCCTTTAAAAACATTTGTGAAATAATGGCTTATTCTAAAGAGCTCACTGAGTTGCAGCGTGCTGCTGTAATAATAATGTAAGAGGATGCCACCGCTGCAACAAGTCAGCCAATTGCACCTGACTGCAGTCCGCAGATCGGGGTTGGGCTAAATGTGGGCAGAGCTAAACGTTTGACTCCGTGTGGTGACTACAGTTAGCAGGTCGGAGTTGGGCTAAATGTGGGCGGAGCTAAACGTTTGACTCCGCCCGGGCGCCATCTGGTTAGGGTTAAGGTTAGGGTTAGGATTAGGGTTAGGGTTAGGGTTAGCAACCTCTTCTAGTCGCTTGCTATTGAGCAAGTGGGCGGGGTCAAACGTTTAACTCCACCCACGTTGAGCCACTCCTCGATCTGCGGACTGCAGTCAGGGCTTACTCAAGTCAGCTGCTGAAGTTTCAGCAACATAGCCACCAGGGGGCAGCACCGTGTAAAGTTACAGAGGGGTAGCCGAGCGCTGAGGCTCATAGTGCGTAAGTGTCCGACGCTCTGCCACCTCAGTAACTGCAGTGCGCCAAACCTCCTCTGGCATCAACATCAGCACAGAAGCGCCGGGAGCTCCGCCGCCGGACTCTGGAGCGGTGGAAACGTGTTCTGTGGAGCGACCAATCAGGCTCCTCTATGTGGCGGTCTGATGGGCGAGTCTGGGTTTGGGGAACGCCAGGAGAACGTTCCCCGCCTCCAGGAGAACGTTCCCTGCCTGAGCGCATTGTGCCGACTGTGCAGTTTGCTGGAGGAGGGGTCACGCTGTGGGCTGGTGTTTCTGGGCTCGGCCTCGGCCCCTCAGCTCCACTGAAGGGAAATCTGAACGCTTCAGCTCACCGACACATTTTGGACAATTCTCTGCTTCCAGCTCTGTGGGACCAGTTTGGGGAAGGAAGGCCCTTTCCTGTCCCAGCATGACTGAGCCCCAGTGCACAGAGCAGCTCCATAAAGGCGTGGCCGGCTGAGTTTGGGGTGGAAGAACTTGAGCGGCCCGCACAGAGCCCCGACCTCAACCCCATCCAACACCTTTGGGATCAACTAGAACGAAGACTGGGAGCCGGGCCCTCTGGTCCAACATCAGAGTCTGAGCTCACAAAGGCTCTTCTGGAGGAACGGGCAGAAACTCCAACATCTGGCAGAAACTCCCACAGACACTCCAACATCTGGGAGAAACTCCCACAGACACTCCAATATCTGGGAGAAAGCCTCCCAGAAGAGTGGAAGCTGTTCTGCTGCAAAGGACCAACTCCATATTGATGCCTCTGTTTATAGAATGGGAGCTCCCAAAAAAAAGCTCCTGCAGGTAGACTGTGTCAATACTTTTGACCATGTGGTGTAGTTTAGAAATAATTAATTCAGTTCAAATATGTGAAAAGCTCAGCTTGAACTGAGCGTCTTGAGCTTGTCCGTGGTTTCATGGTGACTAACAGTGATTAACTGCCCACTTCCTGCTGTGATTAGTCCAAACAAACAGAACACGCAACACGCATCACTTCCTGTCTGGATTTTTCCCAGGAAACAGCCTCCATGTTTGTGTAAATGCTGTCATAGGCTTTCTGCAGCTCGAACCATCATTGTGTTACATCAGCTGGCAAGTTAAAGGTGTTTCCTGGCAATTTTAGAGCACATTTCATTGCAAGTAAGGTCAGTGTGCTTGATATAAAAATGAAGGCGTAAACATGAGAACATGGGTAAGGAAAGCTCTACAAATATCTGGATCTGAACCAGCCAGAGGACCTGCACCTGATCACCTGGGAGGCAGCACAAGGTCACAAAGGGAAATATTAACATTTCCAGTAGCGGTTTTAGGCACGGGCAAAGCGGGCAGCCGCCTGGGGCGGCATTTTTTCATGTCACGTGGGGGGCGGCACGAGCACAAAAAAAAAAAAAAAAAAATCATCAGCGCTGCAAAGCAGTTTTCTATTACCGTATTCATCTGAATATAAGACGATATTTTTTCCATTGAAAATGCCCTGAAAAAACGCCCTCGTCTAATATTGGGGGTGTAAGCAAATACACATGTATTGTTGCATATGTAAACCAGTAGGTAGGCTCGCCTGATGCCGCGATTACCGGCGAATGGCCGCATTGGCGCAGTCAATAATCAACCATGTTGTCTGTGTCACTGTCCGTTGTGCTGCTGCAGCCGCTTATAAACAAAAGTTGATTTATAATGAAAGGTATATAGGCCTATGGCAGTCTGTGTGCGCCGCTCACCTGTCAGATCCGGCAGACCTGACCGGGTGGGCGCGGCACAGGTCGGCATCAGGCCGGTGCCGCGGCCGGCCCGCCTGATGCCGACCGGTGCCAAGCCAGGCCCGCCTGATGCTGACCGGTGCCGCGGCCGGCTCGCCTGGCGGCGGCCAGTGGCTTTTTTAGGCCAAACAAAAGGTAAGGTAAGGTTTAAGGTATTTGTGCAGGTGTCCCCAGAGCAGGGGCGCCTCTAGTGGCTGGAGGGGCACCGGTAGCGGCCGTTACCGCCTGGGACATGGGGTGGGGGGTGGGCTGCGGTGGAGCGTGTGTGTGTGTGTGTGTGTGTGTGTGTGTGTGTGTGTGTGTGTGGTTGGGGGGGGGGTATTAGAGTAGTAACGCGGAAGGGCGCAGCAAGGCAGTAATTTCGCCCAGGGCGGCAACATGGGCAGAACCGCCACTGAACATTTCCATTGTCACCTGGTGTTTTTCCGTAAAATAATGAATGAATGAATAAACAATTAAAGCAGTTCTTCTTTCTTTTGTCAGCTGTGGTCGGTGTTGGTGATGAAATCATGACACATGGCTGAACAGGGATGACACACACACACACACACACACTAACACACACAGTAACACACCAATATGCAGACGTATACATTTACAAATATGAACACACTCACTTCTACATGCTCTCTCCCTCTCTCTCACACACACACACACACACACACACAGACACACACACACGTCAGAGAGGCGGGTAGTAACTGGGAGGAGGGTGACAGACATATTTAATCAGAAAACACACTGCAGTGTGCAACAGCTGTGAGTCGTCACGCAGCAGCTGGAGATGGCCGACTACGTCAATTCACGGGTTCATGAACGGAGGAAGAGAGCGGAGGAGCGGGAAAAATCGGATTCAGGTCAGGAAATTTATCTGGCTGCAAAATTTTACGTAATATTTAATGTAATATCTACAAAAAGTTCTGTTCTGCTAATCTCCAAAAGTGAGCAGTGGGGTTTCAGAGCTGTCACTCCTCCTCCCTTTCCTCCATTCATTCCACTACGATATGAACATGAACTTTCAGAGCCTTCACACTTTCTTCACTCCAGTTTTCCATCAGCGGAATAAAGTCCTCCACATGGGTTTTCCTAAAAGCAGCAGCACTGTTGTGTTTTCAGGGCTTTTTCAAACTGAAATGCTCCCTCCTCCTCCTCCTCCTCCTCCTCCTCCTCCTCCTCCGCCAGGGAAAATAGTCCCCGGGGAAACGTTTTGCTTTCCACAGCCAGTTATCAGCTGTGTGGTTTGTGAATGTTGAGGACTTTGTTCGCCGCACAAGCAGAACATTATAAGGCGGCTGCTTCAAAATTCATATTTGAGTAGATGAATTGCAAAATGGTTTGTTGCAGTGAAAAACGTGGCTAAACTGGAGTAAAAACATTCTTTGCACTTTTCTCTTCCACTGCAGGTCCACAGCAATGTTGTCGCGTTGCTGATCTTTAACATTTAATCTCTAAAATGTGCTCCTTGATAAAAAGTGAGCACCAGTGCTTATTTTTTCATGACTAGTTCTCAATGTAATTTTACAAGCAATGCCAATAGATACTAGTTCTTTTTAAATAAGCACACAGTCAAAAAATTGTCTGGTATTGGTCAATAGCAGCACAGACAAGAATTGACTCACTGATGGTCCTAAAAATGTTTGACAGTACAAAAGGACAATATACCTGAAATCTCATTTTGAAATTCATAATACACAAGAATGTAGACAAACCTGATAATTCATCAAAAACAAACAAACAGCACAAAACAGCTGAACACAGGAAAGAAAGATCCATAAAGTGCCAAGTAAGTAAAATCAAAATAAATTTACTCTAGGCGATGCAGGAAGTGACTAGGGAAGTGTGGTACGCAGAGGAAGTGAGGTTGTGTGTGTGTGTGTGTGTGTGTGTCATTGCAAACCAAACTTCCCCTTGGGGCCAATACAGTTTTGATTTGAATATGACTGAACTGATTATCGCAGAACTGACTCTCTCTCTCTCTCTCTCTCTCTCTCTCTCTCTGTGTGTGTGTGTGTGTGTGTGTGTTCCCCTGGCAGGGTTTAAGGTCTACATGCTGGTTGGAGTGAGCTTCGGCCTGCTGTGCATCTTGCAGTCAGCTCTGAACGTTTACCTCCGGCTGCAGTCATGTGAGTTTCATGTTTCACACAAAAGGAAAACCACAGGAAGACGGCTGGGAGCAGATAACCACGCCCAGTGAAAAACTGAAAAAGCTGTTCTATAGATTCTGGCATCACGAATAATAAAAGTGAGCCGACCCTGATGCTGAACATGGCAGCTAATGCACCCATTTCTGTTTCCTTTGCTCTTCTTGCTTCTTCTGCAGAGGAAAGTAATACTGGCTGGTTGTAAAACACAATTTGGACGTTCCCGTGCCTCCTTTCTTTTGCAGAATGAGCAACAGAAGAGGCGCATTTTTTTCCAGTGCAGATACCTGACCTGGCCTGCAGGTGGTGGTAGAGAGAAGGTTGTGGAGTCACCAAAATTGTCAGGTTTCCCCAGAACGAATGTGGTAACCAAATGGCATGACGTGGCAAAGTCTGTGGAGGTTTGTTTGTCGATTTTTGAGGACGTTTCACTTCTCATCCAAGACGCTTCTTCAGCTCTGAAGTTCAGAAGCTGGTGAACCGCTCGAAACCTCAGAACCGAAGACACGTCTTGAAATGAGAAATGAAACATCTCTGAAAATCTGTAAGCAGGTCCAGTTGTCCCTGATCAGGCTGTTCTCATTCAACGTTCGTACAAATTCCTACGAAAAATAATGCACAAATTTTCGTGCATATTCCTACGAATTTCCAGCAGCACGAGCGATCAGCGCGTCTGCGCGAGCCCCGAAGCGAGAGCCTTAAGAAAAATGGCGGACATTCCTTTTATTCTCAGTGGAAAATGCAATATTTTAAGAGAGCTTATGCATTCAAATGCGTTTTGATAACATTTCTAGCGGGAAATGTGCATTTTATTTCCAAAATCTTCATTCAGTTAGTGTATATAATGTTTACTTTGTTAGTTATTACGAAGATTCTTTCAGGTTTCTATCGTTGCTATGGCTGTTGCTATGGACGCTGCTACCACTGTCGCTGATGTAGCTTCCGTCCTCACTGACTGTCACCGTGGAAATCTGGGGAGGGAGGCGTGGGGTTAACCTGCTCTCACAGAAATCCGTGAAATGAGCATGACCTCCTAATAACGCATTGCGTGCTCGTCGTATGTAACCTGTTTTAATCGATTTCTATGGTTTTAATTCCGTGTGATCACCACACAAACGGTGTTCACTGGAAGTCGGCGAGGATCCGTGACGTCATGCTGTGGGTGGTGGTTCATAGATCCCGGAAGTGCAAATTTAATCGATATTCCGGAAAAAGGTCTGATTATTAGCCATAACGTTGTAACCATCCAAGGCAGACTTACCACGAGCTATGAGGATGTGTAACGATGGCATGTGCTTCAGTGCAGCAACAAAAAATGGCACAGACATGGGGTCAACATTTTTGGAAAGCTCTTGACCTCTACTATCATGCCCGATGGCAAACCAATAGGAGGCGCCACTGACTAGTGTCAAAACATGGAAAAAAACATGATTTCACTATCTTAAGAAAAAAATAAATAAAATCTGACCAAACAGGCGTTCTTCCCACACCCAAAAACTATAATAAAGATTGAAAAATTAGTGATCACAACATCACATAATAGACATAACATATTAGAACTACAAAATCTATGGCGCAGGATACCTCTGTGTGTTGCAACTCCGCGCAGATTGTAGTTCTGGTACGCCTCTTCCGGGTTAGGGGAAAAGTTTTGAAATTAGGTTTAAAAAACATACATACGGTAGTTTTTCAACACCAAAACTATAACCTTAACATGTAGCCTATGTTTATATCACGAATAAAGATGTGTTATGAAAAATAAAAAAATATATATTTATAAATCTTTAGTGCTATTTTGACGTGTTTCCACGGTTTTTCCACCCGCTCTGTTTCGCTGACTGACAGAGTTGTGTTCGATGGCGTAACATATCAGCATATTATCAACTTTCATGCACTTTATTACACTTTATTGACTTTATTGATGAAAGTAAAATCAGACACGTCGCTGATAAACACTAGGATTATGGGTAATGTAGTGCTTCTCCGTGATATGACATCGCAAATAAAACGTGTTTTCTTAAAATAAAGTTGATATTATACGGGACTTGTGGACTCGGATGAAGCACATGCCATCGTTACACATCCTCATAGCTTGTGGTAAGTCTGCCTTGGATGGTTACAACGTTATGGCTAATAATCAGACCTTTTTCCGGAATATCGATTAAATTTGCACTTCCGGGATCTATGAACTACCACCCACAGCATGACGTCACGGATCCTCGCCGACTTCCAGTGAACACCGTTTGTGTGGTGACCACACGGAATTAAAACCATAGAAATTGATTAAAACAGGTTACATGCGAGGAGCACGCAATGCGTTATTAGGAGGTCATGCTCATTTCACGGATTTCTGTGAGAGCAGGTTAACCCCACGCCTCCCTCCCCAGATTTCCACGGTGACAGTCAGTGAGGACGGAAGCTACATCAGCGACAGTGGTAGCAGCGTCCATAGCAACAGCCATAGCAACTATAGAAACCTGAAAGAATCTTCGTAATAACTAACAAAGTAAATATTATATACACTAACTGAACGAAGATTTTGGAAATAAAATGCACATTTCGCGCTAGAAATGTTATCAAAACGCATTTGAATGCATAAGCTCTCTTAAAATATTGCATTTTCCACTGAGAATAAAAGGAATGTCCGCCATTTTTCTTAAGGCTCTCGCTTCGGGGCTCGCGCAGGCGCGCTGATCGCTCGTGCTGCTGGAAATTCGTAGGAATATGCACGAAAATTTGTGCATTATTTTTCGTACGATATCATACGAACCGTTTCATAAGAATACGTTGCCCTGATTCAACTATACGTGGATTTCTTGGTTTGGCGTGCCTCTTAATCGGTCAAAGTTTTACCTCTAAAAGCCACAAGCCACAAAGAGGAGCCTGTGCCAGTAAGACTGACTGTTGCTTGATAAAATCATTGAGATATCAGCAGGTTACATCCGTTCAAGGGGGTAAGCAGCTGATAAAACATAGGAACCGGTTACAGACCAAACTCAAGCAGCTAGAAGCCGGATCAGTTCATACACATGCTCACTTCACTTTAAAAAAATTCTTTACATTTCATTTCTGTATGTATTTACATATATAAATGATAGGTATAGAAATATAGGAGCACCATCAATACAAAGTGATCCCACAGCAAGTTTAGTTAGTTAGATTTAAGTCTCAGTTGTTCAGATTGCTGTTCGGCTAATCCAGGCCAGGACATAAACTAAAGAGTCTCTCCTGACACGCTTGAACATCTTTAAACAAGTACAGATCATGATTTTTACAACATGAGGCGGTGGTGCTCATGGGAAATGCATTCGTCATTTCAGGGAGCACTGCCACTTTTGTCCACAGGGGGCGCCAAAATCAACACAAAATAAAAGTCCTTTTAGTTGCTTCACTTGATTGGAATTTGTCTTGGTAAGTTCACTAACAAGGCACAAAGGACAAAATAATAATCCACTCACTCATAGGCACATAGTACCTCAGTCACAGCATAAAGGCACAAATTAACAAACAGCCACAAAATTAAAATGAGAGCATAGAACAAAAATAAAATCCAGACAAAAAAACAACATGAAGTGGAGTACTGAATTTAATGGCCCAGGTACAAGATAAAGTGCTCCAGTCCATCAGACATCTGGCCTCAGATATTTGAAATGTTAATTGGGTGGACAGACACTGGACATGTGCTGGTCTGGAATCTGGAGGATGTGGTCTTCATGCTTCAGAGTCTTTTAAGGGAAGGAGGAAAAGGTTGCAAGCTGGGTTGAAGCTGGGTTTGGGGGCCCTTCTTTTGCCACCAATAATTTTTGATGCAGCACACACCACTCTGTCTCGCTGTTTCCTGTCCTCTGCCAACATGTTACTCTACCACGCATTCACTGCGATACTCACACACTAACAGCTAGCACTTGGGCATAAAAATTCAACCATGGTATGCTGACATCATGCCATTTATCTAGGAGGACCCCGTCCGCCTGCCTTTTTCTTAAAACTGTGTCCCTCCCCGCTTGCAGCCCAGAGTTTCACCCCCGAGCTGATGATTACCAACAATGAGTCCAGCAGTGATCCGGACGCAGGGAAGAGCAACGACACACTGCAGCAGCACATCAAGGCTTTACTGAAAGACAGGACGATGTTGGAGAGCATAGTCCGTCAACAAGAAGATGAAATTAAGTCACTTCAGGAGGAAAGAAACAGTCTGCAAAGCAGGCTTTCTGAAATAAGTGAGCGAAATGTTTTGTATTCACTGTGCCATCCACAATATTTTTTTCCCATTAGTGTGTGATTTTAACTTAGCAAGAACACTTGAACACACCTTTTCTCCATTTTCCTTCTCCATCCCGTCCCTTCCTTTTTCCCTTTCTGGAGCAGACCATGGCTTCTCTCGCTGTCCGTGTGGATGGACGGAATACCTGGTCAAATGTTACTGGATCTCCTCGAGCACAAAAACCTGGCATGAAGCCAAGGAAGACTGCAAGGCAAAAGAAGCTGAGCTGGTGGTCATAAACAGGAAATGTGAGCAGGTGTGTGTGTGTGTGTGTTTCATTTAAGCAGTAGAACATGAGAAGCTGTGTGTTATAGTACAGAAGATCACGCGTGTGATTTGGTTGCAGTGCATCATCACAGCTGTCACACATGCCCCCAGTTTCTACAACAGTTACGATTTTGGAGTGGAATCATTTTTATCTCAAGTAAAACAGTGAAACTAAGTGGTGATTAGGACTTTTAGCGCACCGCCAAAAAGTGTAGCTCCCCAAACTAAAACGTGTTTAACAACATAAACCAACCTGAGGGGTCGACCAGTTACATCAATTACATTGCAGCGTTACAATGTTATGTCTGTTACATTACATCTGTCACAACATTACATCTATTACAGCCTCGCATCTGTTACTATGTCACATCTGTTACAATGTCACATCTGTTACAGCTTCACATCTATTACAGTGTCACATCTGTTACTATGTTACATTGTTACCGTGTCACATCTGTTAGTGTTACATCTGTCACATTACATCTGTTACAGCCTCACATCTGTTACAATGTTACATTTGTTACAGCGTCACATCTGTTACAACGTTACTTTACAGCGTCACATCTGTTACGTTACATTGTTACAGTGTTACTTTACAGCGGCACATCTGTTACAATGTTACATTTGTTACAGCATCACGTCTGTTACAGTATCACATCTGTACGTCTGTTATGTTACATCTGATAAAAAGTCACATCTGTTACAGTGTCACAAAACCTTCACATTACATCTGTTACATGTCTTACAGTGTTTATAGTGTTACACCTGATACAAATCATACCTGTGGCAACATTACATCTGTCACAGTGTTACTTTGTAGCCAGCTGTTACAAAAGTGGGAGGAGCATACTGTCTGTCGTGTAGCTCCTCATCTCTTCTCCAGTTTGGTCAACTCATCCTCAGTGAAGCTTCGTGACGAGCAGTTTAATCTGTACTCTGATAAACAGTAACTTTTGCTCTGTTTTCGTTTCCTTCTTCATAATCTGAAGCAAAAGTCAGATTTAGAAATATATCAACATGGAGGCTGTTGTTTCAGTTGGCTGGTGTCGGCTGTTAACAGGAGCAGAATCTCCTGCAGGTGACAGATAATCAGCTGTTAGTTTGACGGCTTGACCAATCAGATTGCTTGAACAGAAACCTCTGTTGTGCAGTGTGTGGTTTTGTGTTACTGCTGCAAATAAAATTTACAAATATCCGTTAACAGAATCTACTCAGTACATTGGATACTGCTGAGGACCAAGTGTGGATTGGCTTACAGCATCAGTCAGCCTACTTCAGCTCAGGATGGAGCTGGGTGGACGGAAGCCCCCTGAGATTTCAGTAAGATGTTTTGAACGATTCCCGGTGTGTAATCCATGATACGCCTGAGAAAAAGCAGCATGCAGTGATTAAATCAGGGCTGCAACTAGTGATTATTTTCATTGTGGATTTAAAATTTTGTTTATTTATTTGATTAATTGCTTAATCTTTTGGTCTATAAAGTCTCAAGCATGATGAGAAAGTCTCATGGGCAGGCTAAGAGAGCCCAAGCTGATGTCTTCATTGTTTCAGCAGCCAAAAAAAAAAAAAAAAAAAATTAATTCTATAAAATTAAGAAATCTAAGCTATCAGTGATCTTAATGGAGCTGAAATCAGCATATTTTGCTTCTTTGCTGTATAAATGACTGAAATGATTAAATTAATAATGTTCTGCCAGTCTAAAACATCGTCAGTCATCCTTTGCTGTGTTTTGTAGTAACTGGGATGTCCAGCAGCCGGATGATGAGTACACACTCCACAGGCGCCAGGCAGAGTGTGTGTACGCCGACCGTGAGCGGCTGGACAAGTGGCACAACGCTCCCTGCACCGAGTCGCACCGCTGGGTGTGTCAGAAAGAGCTCAAGTGATGCAGCTCACACACTCTCTCACACATTGTCACACACTGTCACACACACTTACACACTGTCACACACTCTCACACATGTGGAAACACAGCAGGTTGGGCAGGTCATAAAGTTCTTCCTCTGGATTTCATTTAATTCAATCAAATGTCTTTGCTTTTTTATTATCTTGATGAGGCCTTGCTGTGATAAGTTTAATGTTTCTGACTGTTTGTATTTGGGGGAAACGCAGCAGTGCTCGCTGTTAAACTGTGAGTCTGGATATGATACGTCAGTTAAATTTGTTAAGTATCAAGCCTGGTTGATTAACTTGAGAAAGAAAAATATCCCAAATAATGTCAGCAGAAAGTTGGGATGAGCCAGAGCAGGAATTAAATGTCTAAAATGTGCTTGGTGGAAATATATTTTACATGCCACTGGTGACCACTAGAGAATGTCATCTTAACATATATATATATATTTTTTTAATTATAACTCCATTTCATGTTATTATTATTAAGACAGCAGTGACTGAAAGCCATTGTTTCCTTTTAAACATTGTAAAATTTGAAATTAATTTTTTCTCACAATGAAAATCTATTTCAGTATACTTTGCAATATTTTGTTTATCTGCAGCATGTTGTTTATCCTCATACAAACTCCTTAAGAGCTGGATTTTTACATATCTATTCTGTCACTTTTGTAACCAATGATGAATCAAATACAGTTGCTAATTTTCACCGTTTGTAGATATTAAAAGTATCATTTTTACACACTGTGAGCAATTGTGTTTTTTTAATTTTTAATTTAATTTATTTATTTTTTATTTTATTTTGCTATAAAAATAAAAATTCTTCTCTGCAGTAAATCAGCAACAGCAGTGGGGCAACAGGGTTTCTACTGGCTGCAACTGATTTATTTTGCCATGTATGTAAAAAAAAAAAATGATAACGTATCTGCTTGTTTGCTGATGATCAGATTCTTTATCAGAGTCAGTGCAGCTGCTTCAGTGAGAGAGTAACTTTTATTGACTGCTGATGATTTTTGAGCAGATTCTTCTGAGAGGTTTTAGTTTTTGTGAAGTTAGTTCTTGCAGGGGTCGTCTCCATGGAGGACATCACTTAACCACCCGAAGAAAAGCTGCTTTAGTTTAAATCCATCATCATCCAGCCAACATTCAGCACTCAGTAATGATGAGAGGAAGACACCACCACTACTGACCTACATAACAATAATAACAAGAAACAATATATTTATTTGTACAGTACTTGTTAAAACACAGTAATAAAGTACGTCACATGCAGGAATAGAAATAGAAAAAAAAAAACAGGCAGATGGCAGGAAGTGAAATAATCTCATATTTCTCAAAATGGGTGAACTGTCCCTTTAAACCTAATCTGTGAGCTGGCTGTTCCAAGAAAGAAGAAAACTGTTTAATAAAGACTTGGAACAAAAATAAGAATAATAACTATGACTTTATGTGTTTAAAAGCAGATCAGCAGCTGCCTTGGCCATGTGTTTTCTTCTGGTCATCTACACACACACACACACACACACACACACACACAGTCACATTACATTCAAACAGGAGGATTTCTGAGTCAGTTGTCATGTCCACATTGGTAATACTGGGATGTGCCCTAAAATAATGAAATAAAGTCGTTCTTCTTGTTTTTCCTGCAGTTGGTAAAAAACAACAAAAAACAAAACTATGATGAAATCAGTAGGCAGAAATGGGGAAGGATGAATTAACTCACACACAAACACACACACACACACACACACACACACACACACTAACTCATCATTATGCTAACACTCTCACAGTCTGACACACACACACACACACACACACACACACTCACACATCAGAGAGGCAGCCACTAACTGGGAAGAGAGTGTCGGACACATTTGATCAGAAAACACACGGTAGTTTTTCGCGGTCCTCAGAGTCATCATGCAGCAGATGGAGATGGCCGTCTACGCCAATTCACCAGTTCCTGAGGCGAGGAGCAGAGCGGAGGAACGGGACAAACGTGAGTCAGGCCAGAATATCGATCGGGCTGCTGTGTTTCTGAAAGCCCTCTGCTCTTTACCGTCACGACAGAGATCTAAGAACCGACTCTTCTCAGGTCACCACCGTTGAGATGCACTGGGCTTTCTCACTTTTATCATGTGTCAGTGTTGCATGGTTAGGTTAAGGCGTCAAAACCACTTGGTTAAAGTTGTAAGGTTTATGCAAGAAAATGTAATCTTAACTTTTCTTTTATCATTATTATTATTATTATTATTATTAAGACAGCAGTGACTGAAAGACTTTGTGTCCTTTTAACATTGTAAAATTGCTATGGGCATGAAATTTATTTTTTCTCACAATGAAAATCTATTTCAGTATACTTTGCAATATTTATTTTTGTCGTTTATCATTTATTTTTTGTGGTTGGGGAAAGGTTAAGTTTAGGCAACAAAACCCCTTGGTTGTGGTTAGGAAATTATTAGGTTTAGGCATAAAAAAAACACTTGGTTAAAATTAGGGATAGTTTGGGTTTAGGCATAAAACTTATGTGGTTAGGCTTAGTGAAAGTTTTGGTTTAGGCATAAACACTACTTGGTTAAGATTAGGGTAAAGGTTAGGTTTAGGTAACAAAACGCCTTGGTTGTTTTTAGGAAAATGTTAGGTTTAGGCATAAAAATGATGTGTTTAGGCTTAGTGAAAGTTTTGGTTTAGGCATAAAAAACACTTGGTTAAGGTTAGGAAACAAAAACAACTCTTGGATAAGGTTTGGACAGTTTTGGACTGCCGATACTTCGTCACAATCCCCACCTTTCATTCTGACGCCAAAGAGCACCTGTGGCCTCTAATGGGCGACTTTTGCATCAGGTGGGTAAATCTGAAAAAGACATAAATGCTGAAACTTTTGTTCTCTTTTGCTCCATCACTCTCTAACGTCAGAACGTTTAATTACACCATTTCAGGAAAACGTCAAAGACTGGCATGATATATGGCCTTCTTAAAAGCAGAATTACATATATTTGAAAAAGTGAATTGGCAAGATTTGACCCCATGGCAGTTCTAGGGTTAATGAAGTGCATCACACAGTCCGAGGCTTTTTGCAGAGACTCTTACCTTGAACACTTTAAGAGTGTTTATAGCATTAGTGGCCTCATTCAAACATTTGTTGTAAAAAGTACACGAAAGCTGTGAAAAAAAAAAAAAAAAAAATCAAAAAAATAAATCAAAAAAATCAAAAGTAATCAAATGTAATGATATAAACTCAGCTACAGATTCTGGGATTCTCATGCATTTCATCACATGCTTGCGCCAGATGCTTCCTTTTTCTGATTGTTTTGGGTATTTCATGTCTTTTGCAAATCCTCGGTGTCGTTTAAGAGATACCAAAGGCAAGACTCAAGGCTTTGTGTGCGTTTAAGCCAATAGTTTCAGTTCATTTATATTTTTTCCACAGTAACAAAACATGCAGGTGAGATGCTAAACAGTGATATGGTATTGGACACTGAATTCCTCATTGCTTTGAATGTGTTTGTCTGTGAGTGTTTCCTTGTATTTTGCCCAAAATGCATGCTGGGATTTGTTCCAGCCACCTGTAACCCTGTAAGGGAAGAAGTGCTTATGGAGGGTGGATGGATGATTGAATAATACAATGATAAATTAAAATAAAAAAGCGGCAATTACCAGTGTAAGCAAGAGAGGAAAAAAAATGTTATTCAAATGCGGAGACGTGTGTTAACAGCCGATTTCACAGGTGGGAAATGTTACAAACAGATCCATAAAGTGACAAAATGAATTTGCACCAATGCAGGAAACCATATAGGGAAGTTACTCAGTGGGAGTGTGTGTGTGTGTGTGTGTGTGTGTGTGTGTGTGTGAGTGTGAGTGTGTGTGTGTGTGTGTGTGTGTGTGTGTGTGTGTGTGTGTGTATGTGTGTGTGTGTGTGTGTGTGTGTGTGTGTGTGCTGGCAATGTGTACATGTGCACATGGAGAACATAGAATTATTGAGAGATAATTAAGAAATGCAGATTCACTGGCAGTGTTGATGCAACTATTACATCATTACCCTCTATATTTTATTCAGAACTGATAGTTTGTGTGTGTGTGTGTGTGTGTGTGTTCCTCCAGCAGGGTTTAAAGTCTACACACTGGTTGCAGTGAGCTTCGGCCTGCTGTGCATCTTGCAGTCCATTCTCAACATTTCCCTGCGGCTGGGAGTGTGTGAGTATCAGCCTGAGTTTCATGTTTCACACCACAGACCAAAGGAAAACCGCAGTTAAACAGCTCATGACCGATAATAACCAACAAAGTCCTCAACATTCAGAAACCACACAGCTGATGATTGGCTGTGGAAAGCAAAACGTTTCCCCGCTTAGGGACTATTTTCCCTGGCGGAGGAGGAGGAGGGAGCGTTTCAGTTTGAAGTCCTGAAAAGCCAACAGTGCTGCTGCTTTTAGGAAAACTCATGTGGAGGACTTTATTCCGCTGATGGAAAACTGGAGTGAAGAAAGTTCATTTTCATTTCATTGTGGAATCAATGCTAACAGCTGGATAAAAGGGAGGAAAAATGATACTGGATTTCTAAAATACCACTGCTGAAGATTAGCAGTATGCAAAGTGTATATATTTGATTGATTGATTGATTGATTCTTTTATTTAAGTGCCATGCTTCACTTTCAGAAGCCCAGCCCATATGGACTTACAAGACACTGTTGTACACATTACAAACCATGCTCAAACATACAACAACAACAACAAAAAAAATAAACATCAGAATAAATCAGGAATACAAAGTCAAATCCAAATCCAGGCACTTCCAAAATATACCCCTCAGGTTTTGCATTAATTAAACAAAATATGCTGCCTTCTGTTCCAGGCCTTAGAAATAACATTTGCAGTCTTAAAAACTTCAGAGCCATTTCAGTTTCTGGCCATCATCTGCCCAGAATTGCTCAGGTTTTTGGTTTTGCATGGCCTCAAATAAAGGGACCCTCAAGTCGTCATACAGTATGTATTTTGTAGATATGGAACAAAACATGCAAAGATGTTCACGAGAACAAGAATTGTCCACTTAAAGCGATGAACCACAAAGAGGAACCTCTGTGTTTTTTTTTTATTTGCCTTCACAGACAGAGGGTTTGACGGCACCACCCAGATGTCGACTGATGAGCTACAGAAAACATGCAAACAGCTAAATGACAGTAACATCGCCCTGACTGAGGACATAGAGGACTTGCAGAGCCGTTACTATGAGTGCATCAGTGCCCTGGACAACATGTTGCCCAATGTCTATCGGCAGCGCATAATGGCTTTGACCAAAGACAAGATGATCTTGGAGAGAACAGCCAGCCGACAAGAAAGAGAAATTAAGGCACTTCAGGAGGAAAGAAGCAGGCTGCTAGAGAAGATTTCTGAACTAGGTGAGTGAGTGTTTTTTTTCTTCTCCCACTAAAAAAGTGGAGTTCAATGTTCTGCTCAAAGGCGACTTGATGCTTTCTCCGACTCACGCACTAGAAGACATGCAACCTCAGCCATTCAATTTGTACATATTTAGTTCTTAATTTTTTTTTTCATCATCCCCTGCTTGCTTCTCTTCTTTTCTGTTTCTGTATTCGGTCCGCTCCTGTCACATCTCTTTCCTGTTCCATTTCATCCTGTTCTCTCCTGTTTTGCTCCGTCTTTTTCTGTAATTTTTCATCCTGTCCTGTCCCGTCCTGTCCCATCTCGCTCTCTCCTCCTGTCCTGCTCCTCTGCTCTGTCCTTTTCCTGAGCAGAAGAAATCGCTTACCTGACGTGTCCTCGTGGCTGGTTGGCACGCGCGTCCAGCTGTTACGTGATCTCGTCTGAAACAAAAACCTGGGATGAAGCCCAGCAATACTGTCAGGCGAAAAGAGCTCACCTGGTGGTCATTAATGATGCAGAGGAACAGGTGTGTGTGTGTGTGTGTGTGTGTGTGTGTGTGAGAGAGAGAGAGAGAGAGAGAGAGAGAGTGCACATACTGCATATCAAAATGTACAAATCTCTCTCAGCAGAAAATAGTCACGAATTTGGGTAACGCTCTGGACACCGTGTGGATCGGCTTAAGCGGTATGTCACAGATATTCAGGCCAATCAACTGGACATGGGTGAACGGAGACTTGCTGACATTCAAGTAAGATATTTTTAATGCAAGACTGCAAAAAAAAAATAATAATAAAAATTTAAAAAAATGCTAATGACGATCCTAATTACTTAATTGCGTTGTCTTAAGTGTATACTGTGAAAAAACAACTCAAAATCCTATGGAGTGTTTTATTGTTTCTTTAATATGCAATCAAACGGCACAGCTTTGCAATCAAAAAGTAGATCTCAGGGCAAAACTATCAACACGGCAATCAAAAAAGGGTTTTATTGCAAGAAAAATTGTGATGTGAATCCAAACGTTCTGTTTGTGAATGAAGAAGTTTTGTGTGCAGAGTTTTTTTTTTTGTTTGTTTTTGTTTGTAAATCCACAAATTATGTATGCAAATGTAAAAAGTCTGTTTGCAAATCCAAGGAGTTTTGGTCTCAAATCCAACATTTGTTGCTTGTTGCTGCACTCACTTTAATTCACGGTGGACACAGACGTCAGAGGTGAGCCTGACGTCAGCGTGTTAACGGGTCATGTCTTGCCGTGTCTTGCAGGCACTGGGACGGTAAGCAGACAACGAAAGGGGAGATCGGCAGAATCTGCGTCCTCTCGGACCGAGGGCTGGCGGGGATGTGGCGTGGCGCCGCCTGTCAGGCATCGCACCGCTTTTTATGTGAGAGAGAGCTGCAGGAACACGTCTAACGTCCCTGACACTCACACAGCGTCACACACACACACACACACACACACACACACACACACACACACACACACACGAAAAAACAACATAAAAGCACAGCAGGACATGGTTTTAGGTGGTGAGTGTGGATATGATCCAGACGTGTGGAGAAACCTCATCTACCTCATTATCCTTCATCTGTAGATCAAATAAAGTGTAAAAAAATGATTAATCAGCAGAGCAGAAAAAAGGAGTGTAGTTTAATTAGCATTATGATAAAAAAAATAACAGAAGGAATCAAAATAAATGACCGAGTTGCAACCTGGCAGAAAAAGAGGAGAAGAGAGAAACTGGCCTGAGTGAGAAGGGGAAGAATGAAAAAATGAATTCCCAGAGAATTAAAAAAAAAAAAAAAAAAAAAAAACTTAAAATAGAGCAAACGCATGAAATTGAGTCATGGGGGAAATGAAGTAATGTAATGGTGTAATGGCTGTGGGTGTGTGTGTGGGTGTGTGTGTGTGTGTATGTGTGTGTGTGTGTGTGTGTGTGTGTGTGCGCGCTATCACACAGCATGATTTTGGAACACCCTTATTGGTAACACTTTACAATAAGAGTACAACAATTAACGTTAGTTAAGGCCGTAATAAACATGAAGTAACAGGTAATAAACATTAAGTAACAGGTAATAAACATTAAGTAACAGTTAACTAACCGTTAACTAATGTGTCTAAGAATCATGTACTAATGCTGTTCATGCTAAGGTATTAATTTATATGTTATTTAAGAGTTATTGTAGATATTATTAACATTAGTAAATGCCATAATAATCATTAACTAACAGTTAATTAACCATTACGGCATTAACTAACGTTAATTGTTGTACTGTTACTGCACTTATTTTTCATTCTCTGTCTTGATTGTCTAGTTTGATTGTTGAACTTTTCTCTCATAAATTTACGACTGTAACTTTAATAAATTTGCCAGCTTTTTCTTGTCAACTTGCCAGCTTTAATCTCAAAGAATATCCTGCAGCGTAACGTGAAGCCTAAAAGAAATTTTAAGTGTGGTAATGAATAATCAGGGTGAATTCACCAATTTGGGTGCCAAACAAGCAATTAAACCTGTCAGTAATTACTCAGGGCAGCAATTTAGGTCTCACATGTTTTACTGAGAGATACAAATTTATGACTTTAATTTCAGAAATTCAGAGTTTGTTTCTCTAAATATTACCCCCTCTCTCAGCTCTTTTTTAATTTTTGTCCTCGCTACATTGGCTCAGGCAAACAGAGCTCATAAGTAAGTAAATTAATATGGAAGTAAATGAATGAATGAATGAATGAATGGTCAAGTGACTGAGATCTAAAGCAGAGTGGGTTCACGGCGATAAAGCCTGTAGTCTCAGCCTTTTTAAACTGGAACAACTCATATTCACTTCCTGGGTCACGGACTGAAATAACCCTGGATTCATCTTAATCTAGGTTTAAATTGTCATCATCTGACTCCCAGATTAGTGTTTGTCCTGAAGCAAATGAAGGTTAAAGTTAAATCTTTAGGTTCTGTGCATTTCTGAGGTTTTCTAGATGAAGCCCAGTTGTCATGAGCATCAGCTGGCTTTCAAATTTGACCAATAAAACAGGGAACGTGTGGATTATCACATTAAATCCCAGAGTCCAGAAGTAACTGAGGTTCAGATGTGTTTCAGAAAGCCAGTTTTTGGTGCATAATGTGCTTAATTTCCAGATTAAGGCCAAGTCCTGTCTTGATCAAACCCTGTCGAGGAAACTGCTCCTTAAGTTGTTCATACTGCACAGAATATAATCTTAAATGCAGTGGTGTATTAAACAGGGGACTAAATGCAGCTCACAGGATCATTTGAGACACCAAAAACGGCTCTTGTTGCAAGCCTGTACGCACCACCGATGACCACTAGAGGACCCCGTCGTAACACTTTTTGCTTGGTGAAACCAGCAGCAGAGAGAGAGACTTCGTTTTGTTTTGACACTTTGACTCAAGTTCATTTTCATTCTCACAAAAATCAGTTTGAATGTGCTTTTCAGGATTTAGACGCTACTATGTTTATGTTTATGTTTATGTTTATGTTTTGTTTTTTGTTTTTTTAATCTCCATACATGCCCCGAAGAGTTACATTTATAAGTTTACACATTAAAAAAATGTATGCAATATATTCACTTTTATAACCAGTGATGAATCAAATACAGCTGCTTGATTTCACTGTTTACAGATAAGCAAATGTTTTTTTTTTTCCTTGTAAGAAGAGAAACTGAGTGGTGCTGCAAACAACTTCAGGTGCACATGATTTATCTCCACTTGCATGTAAAAAAAAAAAAAAAAAAAAACCCGAAAATATAAACAATAAATGAAATATTTACTTGTTTCCATGAATATGTGTCTGTCCACTCTTTACTGCACTGTATGGTGAAGGCGATGTGAAGGGCATCATATTCATAATGAGAACTCATTTTTCCCAGTCACCTGAAAGCCCGTGAAGTGGTTCAGCGTGTGTTCAGTGTCCAGTTTGATCCCCGGCTCCTCCAGAGTGTGTCAAAGCTTAGGCTTCAGCCTACACCTTTTTGGTCTGTTCTCTCTATGAAAGTGAAAGAAAATTGTAGTGTATTAACTTACTCTCAAATGACCAAATAAAACTACTACTACTACTACTACTAAAGTGTCCTTGAGCAAGACACTGAACCCCTCACCGCTCCTGATGGACAGCTAGGCGCCTTGCATGGTAGCCTCTGCCATCTGTGTGTGAGAATGTGAGGCAAACATTGTAAAGCGCTATAGAAATGCAGTACATTTACATTCTGATCAGCTAAAATGTACACATAGATTACTATCAGATGATGTTTGAATCCATATTGACTCAGTAACATTGTTTCAATGTAAAATCAACTAAAATTTTTATGTAGATTCCCATGTAGATGATGGTTGAAGCAACACGTGATTCAGTGTCAGCTGTGGTTGAAAAGCCAACATTGATTCAACGTAAAACCTCAGGGACACTTTCTGTATACTTTCAATGTCGGGCTTCAACGTGGATTCAGTATTTCTTCCTGACCACATTTCAACAGTGTTTCAATCACATTTTGCTACCTGGGTATCTGGCTGACAGGAGAAGCATCTTTTTGTTTGGTGAGTTTATTTCCTGCCTGTGTTGTGTGCATGGAGAACTCGAGGCACACCACCAATGAAAGTGCTTGTTTTTGCTAATGACCGGCTCAGATGGTCACAGTCAGTGTCTGATAACATGGAGCTAAAAGCGCTTTGGAGTGTGTGGATGCATCTGCAGCACAAGCAGCCACAGCGTCAGTCAGTCCCCATCCAACCAGAGTGGACTGTGAAAGCTTTTGCTGCCACAACTCAGAAACGCACAGGCATGAACTATTGTTTTTAATCTTTTAAATGAAGCACTTTCTGTACTGATTTCTGTTGACGTGGCGCACACCTCTGTTTCTGCAGGGATCCTTTCCATGAGGCTGTCGCACACTTTGAACACCAGTCTGAGTCTGAGCACCCGGTTTCCTCTCGTACATCGATAAAGTATTTTCTGTTTCTGATTTTCATCGATGTAATTTCAGTTCCCAGAAAGTTTTGTCGGCCATTTGGACTCCAAAAGGTGGAAAATAACCTTTAACTGCTCCGAGAAATGATCTCACTCTGTGAATCCCAGGTGGATGAAGTGGACGCTCGAACGAAGACGACTGATTCTGTTTTCAGGACAAAGAATAAAGTTTGAATTAGAACTGCACTGATCGCAGCCACTGACTCAGAAATCAGACACACACACACACTCACACACACATACACATACATTTATACGTGTATTATTATGCATGCAATAATAATGCATCCTTTCGTTTTCTCCCAGCTGGATGCTTTGGCTCACACGTGACCTTAAGTGTGTGTGTGTGTGTGTGTGCATGTGTGTATACATGCTGTGTGTGTGTGTGTGTGTGACAGACAGAAGAGAGAGCATGTGATCGCACCTTAATGCAATCAAACTATTTTGTGGTGATCGCTCCTCGCACGTGTCCATTTTTATTCATGTAGATTGTGTGTGTGTGTGTGTGTGTGTGTGTGTGTGTGTGTGTACACTATACACGTGTAGCTTTTGTGTATGTATTTAGGGGGTGTTTGTATGGTTTTGCCTGTGTGTGTGTGTGTGTGGAGCGTGCGTCTGTGTGAACTTGCAGGATGACTCTGACTTCCTGTCACCTCGGCAGCTGCTGATTAGATTGTGTGAATGAAAATGTACGCCTGTGTGTGTGTGTGTGTGTGTGTGTGTGTGTGTGTGTGTAAGTGTGTGTGTAAGTGTGTGTTTGTGCATGCACACAAAAAAAACCCAGAGACAACTTTTATTTGATTTAAATTTTTTTATATTCAGATAAAAGGGTTCCTAAGCAATCAATTAAACTATTAACTTAAAAAATAATAAAATTAGTTTATAACAGCTTTAAAATGTCTTTTATTGCCTCAGATTTCATGACCTCGTGACGACTCGAAGCTCTCGGTTGTGTTATCGAGCTGCTGTGATCTGACCCTTGACCTCCGTACGACCGGTCGCCTGCCGTGTTGTGATCAGTGAACATAATCGTGTTCGACTTTCTGTATTTCAGGGCGAGTCGCTCTGGACGGGAGCGGAAGCCAAACGACCGAAATGTAAAAAAACGTCCCTGAAAAGAACAGCACGTCCCCGTTTCTACTTCCTGTCAATAGAAATCAGACAGGAAGTCAAACGAAAGGTCAGTGTCCTGCCCTTCATCAAGGCCTCGTCCATCAGCAGCCGTCCACCCACCTCAGCGCTGTGAGGCAACATCCTGAGCAGCACACACACACACACACACACACACACACACACACACACACTGTTCCCACCGTGGCATTTAGTGAGTCCTTGTGACCTTAAACAAAAAATGTCCCATGAGACACGAGCGATGGTGAATTTCAAATCTCTGAAACATTTTATAACGTCAATAAAGGCCGAATGAGTTCGATTTTCCAGAAAAAACAAAACAAAAACAAAAACAATATACAGACTCGTACACAAATAACCAGTCATGACCTGTGGGCCACTAGAACTGTGTGTGTGTGTGTTGGTGTGTGTGTCTGCATGGACCCTGTTCCCCGCCTGGAATTGCTTGTCTTGCTGAGCTCGGGACTCCTCCGGGCTCTCAGCCAATCACAGCGCCGCATCCAATCAGACGCTGCAAAAATCACAAACGTGAAAAAAAAAAAAAAGAAATCTAGCAAGTCGAGACACCCGGCGGACGAAGCTCGATCCACAGCGAGAGTGAATCCGGGTTGGCTTTCACCCGCCGCCGAGCACTTTTTTCCTAAGACGGCGATGGATGGGATGTTTCATTCCGTCGCCATCCTAGGAAAATAAAACTAGATAAAACTGGGTGCCAGCGGTTAGCTTAGGATTTTGAGTGCTATCCTCCTCATTCTGCCTTCAAACAGAAATATTTGTAATGTGTCAGGAGTCAGTGTTAGTGTTAAGGTTGTTACACACCGGCATGCGTAGCGAAATAGCGGAACGAAAGTGCGAAAAAACTCACTGGCGAAAATTTGGCCTTTAACTTTTCACACCAATCAGCGATGTGAATGTGCGTATTACGAAATATGAATCCCACAGAAAAAACATGGAGTCAACTTCGTCCTCCGATGAGGACCTTGTCATTATTGAATCGTTTACCCGTCCAAAGAGGAGATTTTGGCTACACCCGTTTTTACAGAGCAGGGACAGAGAAGGGGAATCCCACCTGCTGATACAGGAATTAAAACTGTATCATGACCGTTTCCTAACTTATTTTCGGATGTCTGTGGGATAATTCGAGACTCTCCTGGGTCTGCTGGCACCGCATCCAGAGAGACAGAGAACCAACTATGGGGATCCCATTGACCCAGAGCAGCGACTGACTGTCTGTTTGAGGTGGGCTGTCAGAATGTTTTAGTGGGCAACTACTGAGGAGAGACGCTGCCTCTCATGCAGGCACTGACCTAATGTTGTTGTTGTGAATGGAGACTGGTGATTGGCTGCTGCAGTTTGTTCACCTAGAAAAATCGAGCTTGTTGCGAAAAATAAATCTCTCGCATTTCGACTTTTCGTATTTCGCGTTCTATGTGCAAGTACTGATGGCATGTTATGAGTTTGAAAAAATACGAAATATTCGCACGAAAATACCGCTGTTGGTGTGTAAGGACCTTTAGTGTTACAGCTGGACGGGCTAAAGGTGTTAACATGTCTTGTATGTACATGTATTGTTGTCTTGAGGCCATGTTTCCACTCTGGGCATGGAGCCGTCACTTTCACAGCCACTCACACCGAGCAACAGAATCAGCTTTTAAAAGTCTGAGCAGACAGTATTCGTCTGCGCTGCCCCGGGTGCGGCCACAGCCTGACAACACACACATTGTTTGCGCCGCACATTCAATTACGTTTTGCATTTCAGGCATTTAGCTGACGCTCCTATTACCGGGGGCCACAGTGAAGTTAAGCTCCGTGTCTTAGATCATCAAGTTTACAAGCAAAGCACAGAGAGACAAAGCAGCAGCAGTGGCCCGACAAGAAAGAACAGAAAAGAAAAAAACACAAAATGAATTTCCATGAATCGGCTCTATCAGCGCAGTGCCACTTAGCTCGACAGAACGCCGTGTTTCCTCTGGATTAGAGGGAATCTGCTGACGGCGTCCTGTCGCAGCTCGTCCAACATGAGGGCTGGAGGAGCTCACATATGTGGGATATTGCATAAAACAAATATGATAAGAGGGATTATTCTGCATCAAGAAAGAAAACGTCACGCCTCCCTCTTTCTTTATCACTCCAAACCCCCCACAGAGTCCTCGTCTGTCCTGTACATTCACTTCATCTCTGAAAGAAGCTTACACACCCTAACCCACACTCCACATTCACACTGGGAGGATTATTGATCATTATTGATTATTGAGCTTCCTCTTCGATTTCCATTCCTTTACCTTCAGCAGCCACGTTTGATCACACTACACAGATTCAACCTGCTTTTGACATCTTTGCGTCTTCTGGCCGTGAAATTTGCAGCGTCGAGCCCAGATACGGACTGTGACCTTTTCCAAGAAGAGTTCCAGTTTCCAGGAAGAGTTTTTCTTCTTTTTTTTGTCTTTTGTTCCTCCACCATGTTTCCCGCCTGTCAGACGGTTCACTTGTTGCTCCTCCTCCAGCACCACCTGTGGACGTAGCGTGTACTGCACTGTCACACACACAGGTACAGCAGGAGTCCATTTCTCTCCCATAAGCTACAATTTAAACAAATGTCCTCCTGTGTGGCTGATTATTAGACCTCAAGGTAATTATGTGAACCTTTTGTCAGAGAAGAGGTCCATAAATGTTCGCAAACAGTAAAAGGTGCATATATATACCATTTACTGTAAATGTTAAGGTACAATATCAGGATGTTAGGCCAAATACAATGAATTAATACATACATATATAAATTAATATCTCAATAAATAAATAAATGATCTAAAATATTAATTTAACTCCGTGACCTTCCTTCTTACCTGGAGAATCCTCCATTAGAACAGCAGCCCACCAAGGTGTGACACACCTGCATGTTACACCCAAAACACAGCCAGGATTCATGAAGAGACTCAGGACAAGCCTTTTCAACCAGCCATTTTCCCTTTTTTTAAAAAAAATACACTACTCACAAAAAGTTAGGGATATTTGGCTTTTGGGTGAAATTTATGGAAAATGTAAAAAGGTCACGCTACAGTGATATTATATCATGAAAGTAGGGCATTTAAGTAGAAGCATGCACTGGTGATTTCCTCATCTCAAACAATTTCTTGAAACAAAAGCCAACAACAGTGGTGGATATACCACAACAAAAAATGTCAGTGTCAATAACTTGTCATGTGCCCTTGAGCATCAATCACAGCTTGACAACGACGTCTCATGCTGTTCACAAGTCGACTTATTGTCTGCTGAGGCATGGCATCCCACTCTTCTTGAAGGGCGGCCCTCAGGACATTGAGGTTCTGGGGTACAGAGCTCCGAGCCTCTACACGGCGACTCAGCTGATCCCATAGGTTTTCTATGGGATTCAGGTCTGAGAAAGTGCAGGCCACTCCATCTGAGGTACCCCAGTCTCCAGCAGCCGTTCCCTAATGATACGACCTCGATGAGCTGGAGCATCAAACACCTGATGTGAATTTTGCCGTTAAGCTCCTTGTTAGAGAACAGCAACTTGTGCAAAAAGTACTGAAACATTGAACAGTTGGACATGTGCATTCAAAAGTTTACAGAAGGTCACATTAAGTTCACCTGTAAAAGTTATAATGCATTTTAGGTTCATCCTGAAATTTCACCCGGAAGCCGAATATCCCTAACTTTTTGTGAGTAGTGTAGTCAAAGTGGGCTTGCACATGCACTAAATACACCTGCACTGATTGTTAGATTGTTAAAATAGAACCCAAAGTATTTAGAACAGACTGTAGCTATATGATCTGGACATCATGTAAATAATAATTGTTTTATATACATCAGCGACTTGGCGTAGCATGATGGACATATATTTAAATGAGAATGGTGCCACTTATTTTCACTGTAAAATAAATACAACAGAATTACCGAATGTCATTTCACCCACGGCTGAATTCTTCATTTTGTTTCCGGTCGCCTGTAATGCAATCTATCCTCCACATGTCACCTTGTCAATTTACTTTGTGAAGACAGATATGGCTATATGTCATGCTGACAGCAAGCCAATCATATATATACACACACACACACACATGCAGGGACACACAGAGGTGTGTGTTGGGGGCGGTGAGACGGGGGTTGTGACCGAGGTTTTGGAGGAGTGTGAGGACACCGGAGTGTGTTTGTTCCCCTGCTGGAATGAGTTTGACACATCCTGCTATTCAGACAAATCACCAGCAGCACAGAACATGCTGACAGGACGCAGGATATCCTTCAGGCCTGACAGGCTCGGAGACACACACACACACACACACACACACACACACACACACACACACACACACACACACACACACACACACACACAGGATGAGGTAGCTTTTAAGGTGATAGACATCCTGCATCTGTGTGTTCACCTTCACTCTCACCTTCACTTTCAGGTGGTGTTACTCACCTCTGCTGGTCCTTTACTCTTTGAAAGAAATTGCAGAAGTGAAAGTGTTTCCATCCCAGCTCAGAATATGGCACAATTACCAATATGACAATAATTAAGTGCATTTACTCACATACTGTATTTGTAAAATCATGAGGTGAGACTGACTCTGCTTTTCCTGAGCTGCCAGCCAGCAGGATGTGGAGCAGTTGGAGCTACAACATTAAAATACTTCTTACAGCTTAATGCATCAATGACTGAACTCTCTTTTTTTTTCCATTACGGTATTACAACTTCGACCTAAGTAGAGAATTTGAGTACATTTTCCACAGTTGCATTCATCCGTGCCACTCACAGTGAAATTACAAACGCAGAATATCCTGTTTATTAGCTGCTCTAATCCAAAGCGCATTACAGTTTTATGAGTGCGCGGCGTTTCAGCAGGGGGGGAAACCCCAAACACTGAGCCGCCGAACCACCTGTGTTGGAAGATGTGGCGGCTTTGATTATTTAAAGTATTAAGCTGTGAGTCAAATCCAGGAGGCTGACCTACTTTTCATGTGTCAAAAGCTCTTAAAGGAATACTCCAACGTTTTGGGCAAAATACTGTTTTCCAGACTTCCCCAGCCTGAGGCCAGATGTTGGACACCATTTCCACCTCTGTACATCCATAGGTTCAGTTCCTAATGGTAGCATTTCATGTTAGCTTAGCATAAACACTTGAAGTCTATGGGAGTTTTAGCATGGCCCCATCAAAGTGGAAGAATAAACCTTACAGCAACGCTAAAGCTCTGTCTGATTTACACAGCGGATCATGTTTATTTGAAATACACATCTTGGAATTGAAAAAAAAAAAAAAAGAATAAGAGTGAAGAATAAGAGTTTTAGGAGAAGTTAATTTGTGGTGGATCATCATGATAAACAGAAGGAGAAATGTGTTCAGCGGTTACAGTTCCAACATCTGTCTTCTCCTGAAACGCCTCTCATTTAAAAAAAAAAAAAAAAAAAATTCCAAGAAATGTATTTCAAATCCACATGATCCACTGTGAACATCAGACCCCTTCAGGGCTGCTGGAAGGTTTATATATTATATCTATCTAAAAAAAAAAAAAAAAAAAAAAAAAAAAAAAAACAATTTCCCTGGTTGGGATCAATAAAGTATATCTATCTATCTATCTATCTATCTATTTTTTCACTTTAACAAAGCCAGGCTAACGACTACCATTGAATTCATGTCTTTATGCTAAGCTAACATGAAATGCTACCCACAGGAACCAAGCCAGCAGACATACAGAGGTGAAAATGGTGTCGGACATCTTGACCCTGTTTCCACCTGGTATTAAGATCCGTCCTGAGGCTGCCACCTGTAAGTTCAGGTGGAAACAGCAGCAATGCGTCCTGAGTGATCAGATCTGAGGACGCGCTCGGAGGCGGTCTGGGACGCTTGTGTCCACATCGCATTAGAGGTGTAAACTGACACGTGTCCCAGGACCTGATGTCCTCTGTCTTGACCAGCCCAACACCCCAAACACCAAACAGACCACCACTGAACTGTCAGCTGATGGATCAAATCAAATTAAAGTGCAGCTCGGCTGTAAAGCAGCTGGTTTATGAAGAAAAACTCCCCTTAATGAAACATGAGCTCCACTAAAAACATGATGCAAGACATTTTGGGCGTCTCTAAACTATGTACTGACAACATGCATGGTGGTTTTTCCTCCCATATAAAATTTGGAGGCGAACACACATCAAATTTCGCGCCCCGGCAGATTAAACACATTCTTTCTAACCCCAGACGTGACAGAGTTACTACAGGAATACAACAGACATATTACTGGTTGATTTATCCCCGTTGGCGGAAAACCCGACCCTCTCAGAGCCGCTGGAGTAATTCAATAATCTGAGCGTGAAGGTGATCGGGTCTTCAGTGATTGACAGCTCATTAAAACAAGGCTGCAGTGAGCGAGGACGTCGCCTTTTGTTAAATACCTGCTGCCTGTAAAATGGCATTTTATTTTTATTTTTTGAGCGGAAAGAGTACTAGCAAATTGTTCGGTGTAACTGTCTGTTTGACTGTGCATATGACAATCACAGTCTCTCTCTCTCACTTTGCACTGAGAGCAGGAAAGTGAGATCCGGTCTCAGGTGGGCAGGGGAGTCGCAGGTGGAGACGCATGTTAAGGCCAGGTGTGGACGGATGGACTGACAGCTGTCCTCGTGTGTCCGGATCAACCAAGACACCATTTTAACACCAGGTGGGAACAAGTCAGGGGGAGTCAGAAAAAAAAGACTATTTTGGCCAGATCATGCACTCTGTGATTTTATCTGACCACTAGATGGCATCGAGAGCAGCAAGTTTGTATGAAAAGTCCCACATTATCATTGTTATGTATTTATTTGAGGTGGTTATGGTTAGGTACTGCGGTTAAGGTTAGGGTTACGGACAAGGAGCTCATGTGGGATGTGGTGGAATACGGGTAGGAATAAAACAACACCTCCCTCTGCCTGTCTGTCTCCAGAAGTCTGTCTTTTCAGCACAGAGGCCAGTTCAGGACAGCCTCTGCTAAGCCCTCTTTCTGCAGGCGAATAGCTAAAATAAACCCGATAAGTCTGGCAGGTTACTAATCTCGCTTTCCTGCGCTGTGAGTTTTGGACGCCGGGCCGCTGCGTCAGCCTCGGGCCTCCAGGCGAAGCTCAGGCTCGAGTTATGCAACCTGTCCAGCGGTCACCTCAGGTCTCCATCCCGCCCGCATCCACCTCTCCTCCCTCTGCTCTCGCCGCTTTCTCCTCCAGCGAGCAGGGGGAATGAAAACAAGATGTGACGTCTGTGTGTGTGTGTGTCTGCCTGAGCACATGTGCGCACACAGGCCCCGTGTCCCTCTGCCTATCTGAGATGATTGAGGGTGGATGGGAATGTTGATGTTTTCTTGTTCCATCTGACGAGGACTTTATGTCTTCAGTGAGGGAACAAAGTCGAGTTTTTATTTTATCAAGTTTTATTCTGAGAGGGAAACTACCAGCAGCCGCCGCCGCCGCTATCCAGATCCTGTGAAATCTCTGATAGGCACTGATAAATCAATCCTGTCTGCCAGCTGGTGGGAACGACGATAACATGGGGTGAAATGCAGTGAGAGTGAAAGGTAAGGAGTTTTTAGAGAAGAGGACATCGCTCCATGTGATCGCTCCCATGTAATTGTTAAAGGACGAGGGCGCAGAGTTCAAAGCAGATTCTCTGAAATGGAAAACCGAGAAATGACTCGAGAAAGGCGACTTCCCCCTTCCGCCGGACCGTTCCCTGGAAACGGAAACACAGTTTGTCAGTTCTCAGTGTGAGTCGCTGCGATTAGTTCCGTTCCTCCTTCTCAGATAAGCAGCGATGAGACTGTCTTTCTGTTTCCATAACGGGAGTTCATGAGTTTGCATTTGCATTTATACATTTAGTAAGAGTACAGTGTCATTTTTTAAAAATTATTTTACATACTAATAGGTGAAAA
This sequence comes from Myripristis murdjan, assembly GCF_902150065.1. Taxonomy (NCBI): domain Eukaryota; kingdom Metazoa; phylum Chordata; class Actinopteri; order Holocentriformes; family Holocentridae; genus Myripristis; species Myripristis murdjan. The sequence goes on along the minus strand of NC_043995.1, from coordinate 31,201,422 downwards.
TGTGAGACAACGACAACTTGCAGTAAATTGAGTAAATAATCTCTCAGTTTTGTGAATGGGACTAATAAAACTTACACAAACTACAATATGAAAATGAGGTTAAATCCCTGTTTCCACAGGATGTGAGCATGTTGGGTCATGAGTTACAGCTGATTTCAAGGTTGCTCATCAGAAACTGGCCACCAAATTTATTTTGCATTAAAAGTAAATGATACTCTAGATTTTACATGTATGAATATACAAGACATATTATAAAAACACTGGTCATTTTTCTTTTTTCAATTTTTTCATTTTTTTTCAATTTATTTCTCCATTATTTTTAAAACCTTTAAAACCTTTTTTTTTTTAAAACCTTTTCCCCATTTTTTTTTCAATTTTGTCCCTTTTTATTTTTTTCAGTTTTTTTTTTTTTTTTTTTTTTTTGTCAAAATTTTCCCCAATTTTTCCCCCCATTTTTTTTCTCTTTTTTTGGACTTTCAGTGATGCCGGTGTCTTACCATCACGCTACACGGTGTACGTTCAAATGTCAGCATGCAGCCCCGGTGCCACTGATCTACACTGGATACAAATATGAAGACTGTGTTGTATCTGAACACTAATATTAGTCCAACACTCAGGTGTTTCCTGCTTACCTGCCCCTCACGTAGACTTGCCATTTTTATCTTTTTACCACAGACTGCTTTACCCAGATCCAGATAGCGATGGGTTGAGATCCTTTTTGATGCTGTTGTTTCAACTTCAAATCTGTGCTGGGGCAACAAAGTGGTGATAACGAGGCCTCTGAGGTTTTAGCAGCAAGAGAAGAAGACTGCGATGTTTTGTGAAAGCAGGGAGGATTAACGGGTAAATCATGACATTAAAGGATATATCCAGCCTCAGATTCTCTACCAGCATCCGTTTGTGATGTCCAGTGCAGTCCAGGAGGGATTTAACTGAGGGGTTAACCCATTTTCCCTCAACCTGCCTCATCTACTTTCACTTAACTTTGGGATTCCTTACATTTCCCAGATTTCTTCTCAACTTCCCCCTCGAGAGCCAGCCTGAACTTGTTTTATGGAGTTGGACGTGGAGCTGGTGAAGTGATGGTGACTGTGATACCGATAAGAACGAGAGCAAGAGGGGACAGTTTTTACTCCCAACACAACAAACCCTGTGGCTGCAGTGCATTGTGGTCCACTGCTCCCTGAGGCGCTGACACCGAAATCTGATTTTTTCTGCTGATGTTTTAGTAATTTCCTGTCCATCTCTAAAGAAGGTGATGGAAACAGTTCTGAAATGATTAGTCAGCTCATCCATTAGTTGCTAGATTGTCTTATTTCTCTCCAGAATGTGCACTCAGGGTTTTTGTGGCTGCTGGTCAGACTCAGGAAACAATTTGAATCAGTTCTGCCTCTAATCGCTTCCCATGACATTAATCTATTTATCAGATAATAATCGGCTGATTGACAAATAATCATTAGCTGTAGCCCAACGCGAGATACCTGGATGTGGTGTTGCATTGTCTATGTTTGGCCAGCCATCTGCAGGAATAAGAAAAATACAGCAAAAACAGCAAAATGGTTCAGAAATATTAAAAAAACACAAACATCACTCATAGCTGGGTTTTTAACAGAGCTGAAGAATCGAAGGATTTTTTTGTTTTCTGTGAAACTGACAGGTTCAGGAGTTCAGTTTCCACCCAGGCCTCTTGTACTCAGTCCCAGCTCAGGGCAGGGGTGCAGCTTTGGGCTGGTAAGAGTTCACACCAGCTCTCCTAATGATGCCTTAATGATTAATGAGGCTAAAGAAAGTCTTTTCTAACCAAAATATTAGAAAGTCAATTTTCCCAGCAGCCATTTTATCCATCAACAACCATTTGTTCTTTTATGTGGAAGCCTTACATGCTCCCTTGTAAATAATAATAATAATAATAATAATAATAATAATAATGAAAAAACTTCTGCTAAATGTCTAAAATGTTAACATAAAATGAAATGTTGAAGCATTTCTCCTGCCCCTCCTCTCCAGATGATGCAGAGTATTTTAATGATCAGAGTGTGCGGTCTGCAGAGCGTGGTGCACGTAGGTCTGCTGTTTTAACAGACCAGGCTCCTGGTTCTAAAGGCTTTCACTGAGTCTCTTCATTAATCCTGGCTGTGTTTTGGGTGTAAACCAGAGCACCATCTCCCATCCCCTTTAAAAGCCAGGTGTGTCACACCTTGATGCGTTGTTGTTATAATGGTGGATTTTCCAGGTAAGAAGGAAGGCTTCTCTGCAGAAGAGACGGATCTGCTCGTGCACCGAGTGAAAGCTCACGAGCAGATCTGTGACTTTGCGGTTTCCACAACGTGGGCGTTGGACGGAGAAGTGACAACTGAGCCGCTGGAAAACAAGAAAAGACACTTGCGTTGTGCTTTGCATCACTTTGCACCGGGTATATCCTTCTTTCAGTCAATAACTCTTTAGATTTTTCCTGATATTTTTACTTATGAATCACTTTATTAATGTAAATCATCTGTCAGTCAGTCTGTGGATCGGTCAGCAGGTACTGATGGTCCTCCAAAACTGTGTGGTGGATCACCATGAAATTTGGTGTCACCATTCATGTCACCTGGAGAATGAAATCAGGCAATTTTTGTGACCTTATGACCTTTCCTCTAGCTCCACCAACAGGCCCAGTGGGGTATGTGCTCTTACAATAACACATTTGTTTCCTAAGTGTTGCTGTTGGCCAGGGAATAAAAGATTGTTTAGCTTTAGGTTTTATTTAATAAAAAAAAACTTTAAAGGAAGAGATTCATGAAGGCTGTCAGAAAAGAGGTAGGTCCTGACCGCAACAGCAGGAAGACTCCAGAAACTGCAGGATGATCTGATCTCTGTGTTGCTTGAAGCACCTCAAGGCCCACTTCAGCTTTCACTGAGCTAAACATGTGTTTAGGGTAACAGCACCTTTAGCTGCCTCAGTGTTAATGATGTGTGTTACAACTGAGGATAGAGAAACTTTGAGCCAAGGTGCCAGAGTGTCGAGAACAAAGAACCAAAACTAATTTATCATCCGGCCCAGACAGGCTCGCCTGGACGAGGCTGAGAGAGAAACATGACGGACAGAGTCGAGGTGGAGAACAAGGCAAGAGGCAGAGAGCGGTCGGTGTTATTGGTGTGAAGCAGATAAAGAAGTGCTTCAGAGAAACTCTTGCAATGCACCAATCAAATGTTCAGTATACAAATAAATAAAGAGATAAAGCTGTTAGCGATCTGAGCGGCCTGCGTGTCCGGCTGCCTCCCACAGCTCCCTGGCATGTGGCTCGTTCAGTCTCCAACGCAAATTAAAATGTTCCTTACATGCCGCCGCTTGCACAATGTTTCTGAGAGCCACGGTTACGGCATCGACGCCGTCTCTGAAGCGCTTCACTCTGACTTCAGGACAATGGGAGCTTTTCAGACGCAGATCAAGACGTTACATCACGACCGAGGCTGCGTTCAGGAATCAGGAGGTCTCGTGTCTAATTTCCAAGTACAATACATTTACAGGAATTTGTCTTCTTGGAAATCCTGCAGTTATATTTTGTTTACTTATACAGTCCCACAAGATACATCGACACACATTACAGGCCAACAGACCTCCAACACACTGAAGTGCACGTTATATTTCAATGAAATGAATCGACACTATTTGACTGCCTCACCATCGCAACTTTGCATCATGCGTATGCGAAGTCATGCGCTCTGATTGGTTGATCATAAGGGGATATATCCATATGGGAATGGGATCAATCATCAGTGCATAAGTATAAAACATTCACTGTTAATGCCACTGCCCTCTTTATATTTGCGCTTTACATTTATGCTATATTTCACAATAAAATGCACAGCAGTACAGCGCATTTTTTATTCATTTTTAACACAAAGGGACCAGGTAAGTCATTTTAATGACAGTGCACCAGAGCAGTGGTTCAAACTGTTTTCAATGATGTACCCCCTTTTTTTTTTTTCCCAGCCAGGTACCCCCTAACCAGTGGAAAAAAGCCAAATGTTGTGATATCTTAAGTTATTAAAGTGAAAGTCCATCCTGAAACTCTAATTAAAAACAGCTCTTGGCCATGCACTTCACATTTTGTTGTATTTATCTTATTCTCATGGATAAACAGGAGAACATATATGGGATAACAACATCAGGAGAGATAAGAAATATGAGAAATAACCATCAACACAGTCACACATTTTGATTTGTAGTTTCAGCCATGTAGTGCACTCTCTTACCCAGAGCAGCTAACTGCTGTACAAGTTATTTAATGAACGGATGAATCGTACTACTCCAAGATAAATCCTCTGTATGCTTAATAAAGTCAGTGCCATTTTATCCAGTTGTCAAACTCTCTCACAAGACGTTCTAAGTTATATTTTCTGTGATAATAGCGGTTCTCTGTGTGATGCTTCTTTGTACAGCTTTCTAGCCGATCTGCTTTGAATGCAACAGCAGAATAATTAAGGCTAATTTGTTTGATCAGCAACATTACTGTCAGTCCCATGTGGAGAGCAGCAGGTTCACAGCAGGTCCCGTCTTGGGAACGGGGATCAAGACATTAGTTGGAATAAAATGTGGAAAATTGTGATTTTGTAGCAGGCTCTTACTTCGTGGAATCGCCTGCTCTCTTATCTCTGAGTCGAAGGAGAGTCCATGCGGAAGACGGAGAGCTTCTTGGTTGTGAACTTGTTTCTTAACCCAAATTTGTCTGGGAAGGATTTCAGCTGAGCGTGTAAGCCGCTTTCCAGCATCACAACCACGCAAACAAGAGATTTGAACCGGCAACCTTCTGGATTAACGCCCATTTCCCCTAATCTATTGGCTCCCGCCGCACCAAATGGTGTAGAAATAATAGGATATTGTGTTGTGGCAGTTCAACTATTAAACCAAGCAGGCTCTGTGTGTCATGCACTGCGTGTTCACAGTTTCAGCAACACCTTCCTGACTTTGAGTTGCATTTCTGTTTGCACAATAAATGACGTGAACTGTGCAGAGGGATTATGCCTGACGTCTCAGTTTCTCAAGACTCACAACTCATAACAAAAAGGAAACACACTCAAAGGAAAGCGATTAAAACAAAATGAATACAATAAAATAAAACTCCCAAGAGGCACCGCAAGATTAAAAACCACAAAATCAAAGTCTGTAAAAGTGCATTTAAAATGTGATTCATAAGATGAGTCATCACATGATACTCAGTGCACCATCTGTAATGCAAAGTGCAGTCACGTCTCAGCTGCCAGGAGAGGGAGAGGAGGCTGGGAGGGTACGGGGGCTTGTTAATGCCACGGAGAAGCACAAAGACGAGACGCTGAAGTGTCACTGGATGGGAGTGAATGGATTTTATTAGGAACGAATAAAGAAGGAAAAGGAAAATCCAAATCCCACTATCTGAACAGAGATGCTGCTAAACAATAAAACACTTTGCATAATACAACCTGCTGGTTTTTGTCAAGTGTGTGTGCATTTGTTGTCCTTGTGGTTGGATGCAAATCATCGGGAGTCAGTCCAGCAGGCACATTTATTTTGTAAAATGTGTTCTGTTTTGAAATGGCAGAGCTATGGTGGTTTCTGTTTTTATTTTCCCTGCCTGTCCCGTTCACTTCAACGCTGTGATGTCTCAGCCTGGGATTTTTTAGAAAGCTGCTCTTCTTAAAAAGCGTTTATGGCCTGAGATTCTGAAATAACAGAGAATATGGCTCCATTTTCTCTGAGGCTAAAATGAAACAGAGCGGACTTATGGGTAGATACCGTCCTAACGAGGCCTGAACCCTCCACCAGTTCATCGTCTTCACCTCAGATTAGACATCGCAGGAAAATGTCATGTTAGCAGATTTTCCGTCGCACTGAAGCCGTGGCTGCTCAGGATGCTCATTGGTTCTTATTGCTGCATAGGTGTTGCTTCTTGACCTTTGACCCCACCTGCACCGCAGTGATCACGTGTTTGTTTTGAAGAGCAAGAAGAAGAAGCATGAGGATCTTTCCAAAGCTTTATCACAACTGAAGTCACATTTCAAGAAAATAAATTAGACTCAAACTCTAAAGTTGTTAAAGTAAAGTTGGCCCATTTTATTTTTTCACAGAATTAAATTCATGTCAGAATCAGAATCAGAAATACTTTATTGATCCCTGAGGGGAAACTGGGTCAGCTGCAGCTGCTCACATCCTCAAAAGAATTAAATTATAAGAAATACAAATAGAAATATAAAAATATGTGCCTTACAAATTGGTAAGAAGTATGCACCTTATGTATAAAGTTGTATCAAAGTATGTGCATTATGTACAATAAGTCTCAACATCTAATTGACTACGGAGCAGGCGAGTATTTGTGAAATTTGAGACTTAATAATCTCATTTAGTTTTTGTTTTTTCTCTCATAGATTTGTGATTTTAGAATCTCAGAATTTTCATGTTCTTTTTCATAAATTTGTGAGATTTTTCTCGTAGATTCCCCACTTTAATCTAAGAGAATAATTTTTTTTTTTTTTTCTCGTAAATTTACAGATTTACTCTCGGAATATTAACCTCTCTCTCCTCGGCTCTGTAATATTTTTTTTCCCTCCTGCAGAGGCCCTAATACTCAGCACATGACGCTTCTCCGCTTCTCTTTTTGTTTCTGCGGCACTCTCCGCCCCCCGTACCGGCTGCGGGCGGCGGGAGGGGGCGGTCCCGTCCGCAGCCCCGGCGCGGCTCCGCGGCGCGGCGCAGGCACTCTGCTGCTGGAGGGGAGCGGAGGAGGACGGCGCTCGGCTCCCGACACACTCCTTGGAACACCAACATGCTCCTCTAGGAGACACGGTGTCTTTGAAGCGCAGCTGAACTGAACAGGAAAAAGAGAGAAAGAAAGACAGAAAAAGGAGGGAATAAGAAAAAGGAAAGCCGCTGAAGCCGCTGAGTCCAGCTCGCCGTCAGGCTCCGTCTCCGCTCCGTGTGTCTGGACTGGCTTTTGTTCGCCTCTGACTCCCGTCCCCTGTCAGCATGGACCAGGCGGAGAAGGAGAGCAGGTCGGACGAGGAGGCCGAGTACGAGGACGAGGAGGTGGACCCGAGGATCCAGGTAAGCCGCGCTCACGGGGCTGATCAGAGGTTTAATTGATAAGGCAGCGGGGACTAATTGGGAATCAGCCCGCAGCCAATAAGAGCCGTCCGTCTGCAGCCACAGAGCGCGCGGACAGCAGCGTCTGCAGAATCAGCTTGTGCCTGCAGGCTTTTGCATGAGCTGATTCCTCTCACTGGGTCCTATGACTGGTCATAAACACAAAGTGGCTGAAATAAACTTCACTGTTTTCAGTTTACAGGCTATCGGGAATAATTGATCATCTGTAGTCTGATTGGCTGCAGTGCACGGGCTGATCCATCAGTGATGGTACTGGTTCAGGGATCCAGTTTAGACCAGTGATTTATTTAAAGAAAAGGAAGAGTGAAGTGCGACCTTCAGTTTGTCACCATAAAAAGACAACCACCAAAACAGTTCCAGCTAAACAAAGCACCACAACAGCAACAACAATAATAATAGCACTACATCCTTATTTTTATAGCACTTTTCAAAACAAAGTGACAGACTGCCTCCCAGTTGAGAAAAATAAAAGGCTGAAGGAGTGTATAACAGAAAGGAATCAGAAAGGAGAATAAGGCAACAGTGGTAAGAAATATTTAAAAAATGATTTAAATAGTCCTAAACCACAGAGGCGCAGAAATGGAATAAACAAAGAAAAGACAAAGCAATAAGACTCAAAGTGAGTGGAAGGTTAAGGTGACAGAAAGGTCTAATAATGACAGTGTTTTGTTTGAAGAGGAGAATTAAAAGATGAAGCTGATGAGTACTCTAGACACATATGACCAGTTTGAATGATGATTACCATCGAGTTATGTCATATTTTCAGCCTTTAAAACATGGCAAAACACAGTTAAAGTGGGTTTCCACCCCAGTCATCCACAAGTCCAGATTTTCTTTTATTCATTCATTCATTGTGGTTTTCACCGCAAATGGAAGCAAGAATTGGTCAGCTGATCTTGACCAATGAACAAACAAACAAACACATTGTTGTCTGTTAGTTAGCATAGTTTTGTCCTATAAAACCTTGCAGCAGGGTCATTTGCACAGTAGAAGCACCAGAGTCTTGTCTTTACTTTCTTTATTCGAGTCGACTTGGTTTTCAAACCCGCTGCTGCCCCCCGATGTGTTTTCTGGTCACGTTGTCTTGATTCACTCCAGATGTTGCTCCCCCCCCCCCCCCAACCAAGATATGGATTACATTCCTCTGTTCCACCGCTCCTCCTCTGTGTCCTCCTCATTTTCCCTCTCTTGCTTCATCCTCCCTAACACACTCTCTCTCTCTCTCTCTCTTGCAGGGAGAGCTGGAGAAACTCAACCAATCTACCGATGACATCAACAGATGCGAGACTGAGCTGGAGGTGAGGGTGCTGAATACACACACACACACACTCACGGACACACTGCAGCTGTGTGTGTGTGTGCCCCCAGCAGGTTCACTCAGACGGTGTGTTGACTGACAGTGTGTGAGATGAGGCTGACAGCTTGGCCGTGCTAACACAGAGCGCTGCATCACATGACAAGTCCCTCTGTTTTCCTCAGTTTATTGTTTTGGTTTTTGCTAGAGAGCAGACTTTCATGGCGCTTCAGTACCATCAGGTATCGAGAAGTGACATGGTACCCAGGGACGAGTCCATCGTCTGTTTTCTTCTGTGTCTTTGGAGGACAAGTTAGAAGTGAAAAGACTCGGGGCACCTCATCCAAATGATGTTCAAATAAGTTTTGTATCTTGGTTTCAAAGAAAGGACCGGCTAACGGCCAGCGTAGCCAAGAATTCACATTTCTGCTTCCCATGCTCGCTTTTTGGAGGCGAGGCGGCTTGGAGTCAACAAAGAGTTATGGATTTGAAATGGTGTTTTTTATAGCATTTGCTATAATAAGTATAGATGTATCATCCAGTGGAGCAAGAGCAAATCCCAACAGCGTCATTGAGCCAATAAGCATGCAGCGTGCTTGCAGTAAGATCTACTAAAGCTGGTGATTGGCTGTTATAGAAGCGTGCAGGAAAAGCACACAGATGTTATAGAATTGACTTTATAACGACATTTCATAAACTTGGTAATGGAAAAAAAAAGTATTGTTCAAGGTTTTGTTCAAATTTCTGAAAGACACCCAGCTCTGTTCCCAAGGCAAAGTGTTCAGACAGTTCATATCTTGGTCTCGGTCCAGGTGTTTGAATAATTGCTAATATCTGCTTGGTTCGCAGCATATTACCCAGAGTTCATATTACCCAGAAATCCCGCTCACAGTGCCCGTCAGTGTGTGCTGTGTTCCTGTGCTGGTTGGACTTCACTGACAGTGAAATATTTTTAATAGTAAGACCGTCTTTTGTGTTTGCACAGCCGGAGCCAAGGAGAGTCTGATTTGTTGTGCTGTCAGCTGGCAGCTCTCTGAAACCCGACACACTTTTATTTTATTGGCAGAGTTTACCGAGTGTTGTCGCAGAAAGCTGCTCCAGTTTCAGGCTGTGTGTGTGTGTATGTTTTTTTTTTTTATTTTTATTTTTATCACATGACAATATGGATCACACGGCAGGCTGTATTTTCATCTCGTCTTAAATTTCATGGTTTTATTTTTATCACGTGTGAGCTGTTGGTGTATAAATGCTTTTTTCAGCCAGATGAGGAATGAAACAGCTGCTGTTTTTACTGGTTAAAGTGAAGATCTGCAGACTCTTGACTTTGATTGCACCTGATTGAGAGCGAGTGTGCACTTTATGGATCATGGACATAAATTCCTGAGACTCAGCTGGTGTTTGTGTGCGGGCCAAACTGTGATTTTGGGCCATTGAGCCCATTTAAGTTGCATAACTCTGATCTTTGGATGCTGTTACATGCATGTAAAGGCCGGTGGCTTACATTTATGTAGGGCAGTTATGTTGTATGGAACTGTTTTATTGGGGTGAAAGTCTTCGCCAGGCTGCAGGGATCAAGTTCAAAGTGTCTCCACGCTCCAGTTGGCTGCCTGTAGAGTGGGGAAGATAAACTCCTGAGGTCAAAGTGAACCTGAGTTCATTAGTTGAGTAGAGTCTTTTGAAGGGTTTTGTTCCTTAATGACAGATTTGTTATTTTAGGAAAAAAGTGACAGCCACCCTGACAAAATGACTGACAGCTTAAAATCAACACAAGTTGCAGTGATAGTTGCTAAGAGGAATAATCGTTTGGTTAAAAACAAAATGGTGACAGATTTGAGGTTGGATCGTGTATTAATAGCATTCTGCTCCATCAGCACATGGCGATTTTTGCTAGAAAGTGAGAGGTGATTGTGCAAAGTTAACAGATTGTAATTAAAGGAAAGCCTCAGCCCGTGAGCTGCACTGGGTATAAGGTTGGAAATGCATGTGGCATCATTAATACTCAGTCCCCAGTAAAAAAAAAAAAAAACACAGCAGAGAAATGAATTATTCCTTGTTTAGTGACATCTTAAACATTTAGAAACAGGACCGGCTGTTGCCTAGAGCTGAGGCCTCCAACATGGCTGCCGGACAGTGAAATATTCTGCTTTTCCTGCCCAAATTTGATTCATGCCTCTATGGGACAGACCTTTTTTTTGTTTGTTTGTTGTGAATACAGAGACTTCCTAATCTCATTGAGGAGCTCTCCTCTCCGTCGCTGTGGTTTTTTGCAAGCCAGCAGGTCAATTAGGCTTATTTGCGTCCTGCCCTGTGAATCGCTGGCCGTGTGCCCCTCGGTGTCATCAGTGCATCTTTGAAGCTCGACCAAAACTGGATCATGGCCTTTCGTGACGGCTCCTTGGACTGAAAACAACACAAGTCCAGTTGTTTTCGTGTCTGACAGAGACGGCTGCTGTTGGGGACTGTGACAGAAAGAAAGACACAAAAACAGTCACAGCACCACTGGATAAATAAATAAAGAGCAACCCTTTGGCCTTTTCCACCAAAAAAAGTTCTCAAACTGGTTTGGTGCAAGATTCTTGGAACTGGCCCGCATTTCGGCCAGTTTTTGGAGTTAAACCATCTCATCATCGACGGTGGGCGTGCACAACAAAATGTAATACCCTGGCAGTGCTTGACCGTGCTGTTTTGGTGCTGGCAAAAACATTTTTAACCAGACTACACTGTTTCTCGGTGGTCGTCTCCATATTTCCTTGTAGAAAAATACACATCCAGTCGGTTCACCCTTGAGAACGACCAATTTCTGGTTCCAGCTGTGAACCAACTTTTCCGTTCGGGAACCGATCTGTATGTGGTGGAAATGCAAAGACGGTGTTTTCCTGTGCTGATGAGCTGAAGCTGAGAGTCGGACACAAACCTGGTGCAAAAAAAAATTTTCACCAGAAACAAAACAACTCCTTTTGGAAACAGGCAGGGCAGATCTTGGAAAATGATTGATGCCAATAACAACAACAAAAATTAATCTCACTTTTTAAAAAATAGTTGATAATTTAGAAGTCAACTGGAAAAAAAAACACTTTTTTTTTAATCAGATCCTGTTTGTTGTAAAGATACTGAAAGACAGAAACCATCTTGTAGTAATATTGTGATAATCAGGAAATTCTCTCTGTTTCCCCTCTTGAAGGAGGTTCAGAGGTCAGGGTCTGAAACTGGAAGGGATTCAGTTTCTTGCTCAAGGACACTTCAGCAGGTCTGGTGTTTGCCATCATGTGGACTTGTTGTTCTGTTTTTTTTTTTTTTTTCTGGTCTGGTCTGCTTGTTCTTTGCGGCCCTTACAGACACACAAACCTCCTCGCGGCGGGACATTTGCTCCAGCCTGTTCTCACATTTAAGCTTTTGAAAAAGGACGTTTGGCTGAGTGTCCTGTGGCGCTGCACACAGATTAGGGTTGTCTCGTCGTGTGCAGACATCATCCTGCCTGTCCCCAATCAGCTGTTTACTGAAGTTGTTTATCTCTGATGAGAGGCATGGGAGGGGAGGGCTGAGGAGCTGCTGACAATGAAGGAAAAAACAAAACAAAACAAAAAAATGATGAGAAATAGTCGCCGTCACCGCCGCACACTGATGGAGAGTGATGCAGGTAATATTAGATTCCAGGCGGTAAGCGGTGAGATGGAGACGCAGCGCTGCAGGGGGCTAACATGTTGACGAGGTGAAGTGCGTCACCGTGTGAGCGCTCGACCCCGAAGTGTGAGGACAGAGAGACTGCACTGCAGCTTCTGCATCAACATCATTATCCAGACACAGAGAGAGAGAGAGAGGGAGAGGGCAGAGAGGAAAAAAGGGAAAAGAGATGCAGATCAGAAGTGAAAGGGTAGAGACTTGATGGATAAATCCAGGGAAATGCAGCATTTTCCCGCTTACATCGAAGCTGTTTCTCTGATGCTCTCGTCCTGAGTGGCACACAGTTAATTCAACAGCAGAATAAGGTTCATTTCCAACTTCATAGTTCAAATTAGAGGTAAAAAAAAAAATGCTCCTGTGGCTCTTGAATATCCATGTTTAAATGCTAGAGAAGACCTGGAGCTTAAGATGGCAGCCAAACCTAATGATCCCACAAGAAATGCACCATCGTGTTGGAAATGTCATGTATCAGGGCCGAGTCACGGCTCTGTGTGGGCTCTGGTCTCAGATTTTACCTCATTTCCATTCTGAATCAATGGAATTTGGATATTTGCTGTCTCAAAGCATGGATCAATGAAATGATTTGGTAAATATAGGAGTAAGTTTTGGATTTGCTTTTTTTTCCTTGATGCAAGTTTTCAAATAAGACAATTTTTTGCAGATATATTACATAATGAATCTACAAATGTTTCTTCAAAATATGTGAGCAACCCCCAAACTTCCTCCAAGCAGGATGGACTGGGCTTAGATTTTCCATCATCTGTCCACTGTAATCCAAAGGTGGCAGGCGGTACACGATCAGTTAGCAGCCTGAAGGCAAATTCCTGCTTTGTAAATGTGAGGATTTATAGTCTTTCCAGTCGTGTTGGGGTCGGGTTCGGACAGACTTTTCTCAGACTTTGGTCAGGTCAGGTTTAACGTTTGGTTCTGGCGGTTGGGTTCAGGTCAGATGGTGACAAAATTCTCTCAGCCATTGTTGGGTTGTGTTCAAAATACAGACTCAGGCCCAATTCAAGCTCCACCGGGTGTGGAAATGGGGGTCACACAGAGCAGACAGACGAGAGGGATGTGTCTCGGAGGTGATGAAGACAACAGTCAGGGAGGAGGAGGATGGAAGAGGACGGATGCACTGGAGAGACAAGGACTGAAAGTCAAATTGGAGAGGAAAAGAGATCGATTTATACGATCGTGGAGGGCGGGATAAGATCAGAGCGATGGTGAAACAGAGATCAGGGGAACCCGACATCAGTGAAAACAAACCTCACAGCACCTTTGGTTTCAGGGTTTCAGCCCGAGGCCACGGGGCGAGCTCAACTGTGCTGAAGGCCACAGTTTGATGCACCGCTACACTAAAGACAGCCTCTCCATCACACATTTTATTGAGCTGTCATGTAGGAAAGCATCTCCCTAAGACAAAAGGATTTGTATATCTCGATATACGGCGCAGGCTGTTGATGAAATGCATAGCTGCTGCTTGTGAATTCCTGCATGACTGACAGTGCAAGGCGAAAAGTAAAAACACTTTTATGGAGCAAAACAGAATAATTTCCATCGTCCCGTGCGAGCAGAGACAGAAATATGAGAGAGGACTCGGGGAAACAGTGTGTGATTGTCTGCGTCTCACACAAAGCTCTGCTGATGCTGTCGATGAAGTCGAGCGCTGCGTGTCCTCACAGCCCTTCTCTCTCAGCTGTCTGTTTCCTCTTTTTTTTTGTTTTGTGTGGCTGTGTCCCGCTGCTTCGATGAAATGCTAATGCTCCTCGAAAAACAGGGAAATTCAGCTTAAGCTTTCATCTCAGAAGTTTTTCGGTATCTATAGTGCTGTCGGTCTCTTTGGCAGCTGTATGTTAAACTGAGTCTTCAAAAGTTTTTCAAACGAGTTTAACTTGATTTTTTAAATACTATGACTTAACTGTTATCTTTTTATATGAACTGAATTCTGCCTTCAGAAGTTCGTTCACATGCACACGCTAATAATTCTTGGACTCTTGGATCAATTAAGACAATAGTTGGACGTTGCTGAAATGAATATTTTCCTGTGCAAGTAACAAAACACATCAGATTTCTGCTCAGTATTTGTTTAATATGACATGTTAATGCCAGCATCAGATTTTTTGTAGCTTTTCAGTCGTGGCAGGTCAACCCAGATGTCGATTTACATGAACCATGTAAGCCCTATAATCGAAAAATATCATCTTATGCTGATGATATCGTATTTATGTGCATGTAAATGTCCGACATTAAAAATCCATCTGTTCCCACTTCACTGAGACGTTTTCGTGGATCTTTATCCTGAAAGACCCCGAGTGTCTCCGTCTTCTCCAAACACACACACACACACACACATCCTCTCCATAGTCTTGTTATGTTTCAGAGTGAAATAATGAGATTCAGCTCCTCTCCTCTCAGCTTAGAAGTTCATCAAAAGGTTGTTTTTCCACGGTCGAGAGACGTCCTGTCTTTCAGCCACATCGACAGTAATCTCCTTAGAAATTCACATGAGCATTGTGCGGTAAACAAACACCGAGTTGTGCAGGAATATAAATCACCGCAGCACCGAGGTCGCTCTGCTTCCACCTGATTATTCTCCTGCCACGTTTAAAAATCTGTTTCTTCTCTCCCGGCTCATATTTATTTACCGAGCTCTACCAAGCGCTTATCTGTTAGGCGTGAACTTTGTAGATGCACAGGAATATGGGTTTAATCTCTTTTCAAAAACCATTGCTTTCTGACCTTTAACCTCCTCACTGCTGGTTGTTTGTAGTCCTGTAAATGAAAAATGTAAAATCTATCAATCAGTCTTGTGTTTGACTTGAAGGTCCTTTATGGCTGGAGATTTTAGACAAAACTGTCTTTATTGGCTATTTTTTTAGTTGCATAAATGCTGTACAAATACGCTGATGTTCTTAAGTTATAAATGGAAGTTGAAACACCAGCAATTCAACGATAATAAAGAGGAGTTGAACCACTCTGATGTTCTTGTTAGAAAAGGCGTGATAGAAATGCCGAGAGTCGATCTTTTAGTCTTGGATTTGCAGAGAGCGCAGGAAAACCAGACAGAAATGAGAGGATTGATCCACTCGCTACAGGAATTACAGAGCAGCTAATCCAGAAACTATAATATCGGAAAGACAAAACAAAGTCTGTGATGATATTGAGCTTGTGTGTGTGCTGTGACACATCAGCACGGTGTACAAACTTCCTGAAAATGGTATTTCACTTAATTATAGGCACAAGTATAGACAAGCAAGCATCTCTGAATTGAAGAAAACCTCTCTCAGGTCAAACACAGCCATATTTATTTATTGTGAATGTTATTCTCTAGATTAGATTGTTGGATTGCTTTCATTGCAAACATTATCTGCTGTATGAGTATTTTAGCCTTTGGTGTCTCAGGTTTTAGATGCTGCGGTTCTTCCCTGCAGTGACTCACAGTGAAGGAAACGCTGGAGTAAAGTAATGTTGCTGAGATCAGCAGTGTCACCAGCGGCCTGGAGGAAGGAGGTCAGAGGTCGCATGTTCCCGTGTCTCACAGCTGTGACGATCATGACCCATGGAGAAGTGCGAGGGGAAATGAATCAGAGCTGTATTTTTAAAGCAAGATGATTTCTAGGAGTAGAATAGGAAGAAAGGGGAAGAGAGATTCTACAGGCAGGAGGTGGGAAAACCAGCGGAGGATCGTACGAGTGCAGCACGAAGCCGAGACAGACCTCCTCTGTGTGTCTCCTCGTCCGGGACAGTCCCGCTCTCCGTGAGGACACACTAATGAAGTTAATGCAGTTGTTGAGCGTCTGGGCCTCGGACGGAGGGCTAACACGGGGCAGCTGAGATAAAACTTTTATTAGATTGATGGAAAGCGAGGTAGAAGTCAAACAACAAGCATCAACGAATGTCATGGCTGTCTGTGTCGACCGCTTGACCTGGCAGAGCGTCGGGAAAACATCTAGCTTTCAGTCAGTGTTGTTCCACTCACTCCACGTTAAGCCTGAACGACATGATGAGAAAATCATACGGCAGTTAATTTGACAGACGTTGCAATTGCAATATGGTTAATAATTTTGGTAGGAATGATCATTTGTTTGCATTATAATTTTCACTTTCACTGAAAAAGCTGTTAAAATGGTGATGGCAAGATTTTTTTTTATTGTAATTTTTTTTTTTTGGCAGGGTTCTGTGCTTAAAAAAAATATGTCTTCTTACGTCTGAAAAATACAATTAGCAATCTAGGGTGTCTCTCTAGCATCATATTGCACCTATTGCACTTGACCATATTGCGATTTTAATAATATTTACTTTAATTGCGCTCATGTGTTACCACCGAGCCAATGGCTTCAGTCTTTGAGTTGACTGAGTCGGCATTTCAAAGTGTTTCTGTCCAAGTCAAAGTGAAATGCATTCATGGATTCTGTTTTTTGCCCAATTTTTTTTTAGATGTAGAACTCTTTGAAAATCTCCAGAACACACAAGTGAGGCCGAAATGCAAATGCAGTCTTGTGTTATTATTCTGTTTGCTGTGTTTTCCCAGCGATGGCTCTCTCTCTCTCTTTCCCAGCAGCGTCACTTTTCATGCACTTTGTGCTCTGGTCCCAGCTGGACCAGAGTCCTGTGCCGAGCAGCTGCCGCGGCGTTTAGTGCCGCTGCCGAAGGAGCAGAGGGAAGAGAGGGCATCTTGTTCTCTATCCAACTGTGGGTGTCGTGAATTACTTTTCATGCCACATTCAGCTGCGGCACAAAAAAATTATTTGGATGGAACTGACCTACATTTCATGGCTCATGTTAAAAAAAATCATTTCCAAAACACAAATCTGCATTTTGAGGTTGGAAAAAAAAATAATTGCTTGAAGATGATCACTCAAAATCTCCAGTCTGTTTGTCGTGTGTGTTTTGTCAATGAACAATGTTAGATAAAAGATCCACATCCAGACCATTTTATCTGTCTGTTAAAATATTCTGCATATGTAACTGCAAACGGCAGATAATAAGGCACTTTGGCCTGCATGTAAAGATGCCGTTTATTCAGGAAAAGCTCACATACGCCTGCAGGACGGTGTGGGCCTTCAGCATCGATCTGTGTCGGGGAATGTCTCATTTTATGGCAGAATGCTCCACAGATTGCATCGATGTGAGTTTCTGAAGCATTTCCCTCTTTCCCTCTTGTCTCTTTTCACCGTCAGGATGCGAGGCAGAAGTTCCGCTCGGTGCTGGTGGAGGCCACGGTCAAGCTGGACGAACTGGTGAAGAAGATCGGCAAGGCGGTGGAGGAGTCCAAGCCTTACTGGGAGGCCCGCCGGGTGGCCAGGCAGGTCAGAGCCCAGGGCTGGGTGGGCTTTAAAACAAAAACAAGAGATGATGAATGGCGTGAGAGTGAGTTGTGGGTGGTTGATATTGGAATGGTTGGATATGAATGGATGAATGGATGGCCGATGGGTTGATGTGAAGGTAATCGATTAGCTTTTGTCGCCATGTTTTGAAAGAAATCAACTGACTATGCTCAAGTTTCGAACGGTTATTTGCATCCTTTTTTGAGTTTTTTGCCCCCATGGTAAATTAATTTGACTGCCTCTTATCTCAGGCATAAACTCTGCAAAGCAAACACAGAATTGTTATGTTGTCCTCTCACCCCTTCATTAAATAATCTGATTTTCTTTGGAGTTTATTTGGCTTTGTCATGCTGGCATCATAGTGTCTCTTGACCTGCCATTTTTCTTGACCCGAAAAATCTACCTGCCTCTGCATATGTTCACCTGCATTTGACCTGATTACCGAGCTACAAATTATCCAGAGCTTTCCTTGATTTTCAAGCGCGGCGGCTCATGGATTCTCAAGGTTTTTGCATGGCCCGTTCTGATTGGTTTACACAGTCGCCACCTCTTGCTGTTGGCTGAAACTACAGAAAAATAAAGAAACTCTGACACAAATTTACACCTGATTAGTCGCCTGTCTGAAAACACCTCTCCAGCCTCTGTATGCCGCGAGTGGATAAAAGTGAATTACCTGCATGACCTTTTCTCTAATTGGCTGAACACAGCCGGTTGCCGGGGCTTGAGAACGGGTTCCGAGGAAGGAGGCAATTATTTGAGACTGATCTCCCTGTTCAGCCTCGCCTGACCAACTTTGTGTGTGTAAATTAATGGTTTGCAGCCGGCTGCACATCTAGATAAGGGCCGCACTGCTGCAGGCGCACACCCGGGAAGCAAGGGGACTGACTTGAGTTTCAGAGGGATTTGTTCTGTCCTTCCTCTCCTCCCTCACCGGCGGCATCGCTCATGCCGGACAGCTGCCGATACGTTCACCTTTTCATGAGCGCATGAGGAATCAGTGTAACCGGGCTGTGCGGGTTTCTGTGGCGTGCCGAAACACAGTCACATTGTGAAAGCGCTTCTGTGAAATGACAGTGCACTTTGACTTCCTTTTTCAGACCCATGCCCTGCTTTAACCCAGCTAAGCCACATGAAGTCTTCTGAGGCCACAGCTGCTGTTGTGTGTTATGATTACCAGTAACGCAGGGATGTGAATACGGTGTATGATGAAGCCTTTTTCCTGAATATTGGACCTCCATATTACATTATCGTCTCATTTTTCCATATCAAAAACCACATTCAGCATCATTAGTACCTACATTTTTAGCATCAGGGGTCCAGTGGGAAACAGACCCCTAACCCTGTCAGAGGAACCGCCTCGCTCTATCCGTTGAGTTGTCTAGAGACGAGCAGAAATGTCCCGTGTGGTTGTGGTATTCCAAGCAAACCCCGACTCAAAACCATGAAGTTCCTCAGGGGAACTGAAACGAGGAAGTTGGCGATTGCTCTAGTTCTCTTCTACCTGTCAGCTCACCTGCTGGTCCGGTTTATTTCTGTCGCTTCGTGACATTGAATTTCACTTTTTTAAATGTATGTATCTGGAGTGACTTTCAAGGAGTTCAGCGGTAGAAAAGGTCAAACCTCGAGACTGACAATTTGGTGTAAAGTGAGGAATACAAGGCTTACAACATCCAGGCAACAGATAGATTTTAAAAAAAGAGAGAGAGAGAGAGAGAAAGAAAGGTCATGACTGGTAGAGAGGTAATTGGTTAGGGCATAAGCGCCAGGAGGAAGACGGGGAAGAGGAAGGGTGTAATTTGATGGGGGAAAAAGAAAGTATAAATGCAGAAGTGGGGCAAGGAAATCTGAGGTGGATCGCAGGTCAGGCAGAGTTCGTGCTTCACTCCAGGGAGAGGGAATTAAAGTTTTAAAAGCACCACCATTTCCAACCCCCCTGCAGCTCTTTTTCCTCTGTAAGGGGAACTACACAGGTTAGTCCATTATGAACAGTGTGGAGGGTGTGGAGGATGTCTGTCATGCTGCGACTACTTGAGTTCAGAAATGACCTTGCTCGTCATTGGACCCTCATAGAAGTTAGGTTCAGCTCACTCAAACCCTTACAAACTTTGGTTTCTCTGTTTGGTGGCTTTACCTCTCACATCCAACCTGCCTACAAAGTGCTTTGAAGGTTGGAAAGTGCTTTGATGATGAATTTGTCCCCTCGGTTTATCAGTCAGTCTTTGTTCTGAACACCACAAACTTTGTTTATTCACTGAAGGAATGAGAAGTGGCTGCAGTGAGGTTCGTCTCAGTTTCTGGTTCAGGTAGCCGGATATTCAGACTGAATGATCGTTCCTGTTTTCACTTCTTCGTTCAGTCTGAAATTGCCCCCATATTCGCCAATTTCTACTGGTGGTGGGATTTGAGTCCTGCTAACCATGATAGCTGCATTAGCCAGTTTATCGCATATTATTCTAACTTTGAAATGTCAGTTTGTTGGTGAAAGAGCTCTATATTTCCAAATAACTGATGAAAAAACTTTTGGACAAACGATTCAGTGAATTTGGGCCCAGGGGACTTTTCCAGTGCGGGGTAGTCGATAAAATAAAACATCTTCTCTTCTCAGAAATGCCAATGATGCTCTGCTTTGAGTGTTTTAAGAAGCAGCACTTGTAACTTCCATTTACTCCGTTTTGTCATGTCCGCTAATATGCTGTAATCTATGAAAGACTGTCCCACCCAACAGCAGCGCTGATTGGCCCGGTTTGGCTTTCAGTCGAGGTGTCACCGGACCCAGTGAATCGGTCAAAAACTTGTTTAAAATGAAGTGATTCGCAGATCTGGAGTCAGCCTAAATGTGAGGGCGAGGCGTTCCAGCGATCTTGGCGTTGAGCAGCTGGAAGAGAGCCCAGTTCAGGTGGTTCAGGGCACCTGGAGGCCCCTGAGTTCATCTTCAGAGGTGTTTGACTGCATCTCCCAGCATGCCTTGGGACCCTTCAGGGGCATTTAGAGAAGGTTATTACGGGTGAAAGGACATCTGGGTGGCGCTGTTTGCCCCTTTCGCGATCCTGACTCTGACCCAGATAAGTGGCTAGAAACTGGATTTATTGATTGGATGGACACACAAAAGAAATTATAAATACTCCAGAATGTGCAGCGCAGACATCCATGGCTCGTTCTGAGTGAATGTGCACTTGATTGCCCGTTATATTATTTAGTGAGCACAGCCATTATCTCTCCATTTTCCTCTGATTGCTGTTATCTTAGTCGATGTTTCATTGAACTGAACTTCTTCACTCCTGCGATGACCAGAGCAGAAACAAGGTGCAGGTCTGCTGATGTTGGCCTCTCTCTGAGCAGCTGTGGGTTAAGCTCCTTGCTCAAGGGCGCCTTGACAGGAGTTGTTTATGAAGGTACGGGAGGTTGTTGCTCATTGACCCCCCTCCAACACCTCCACCACACCCAGGTGTTTCCAGCTGATCTGGGAATTCAGACCATGTGACTTTCCGGCGACAGCCACCTTCCGCAAACTTTAGTCTGTTACCACACCATCGCTACAGCCAGTGACCTAATTCAACAGTATATGTCGTGTATCTGAGCGTTTCCACTGCTTTGTAGGTTAGAGTCGGCCTGTGTTATATTGCACACCAACAGAGAGGGATGATGTAATTGCCGGTTTTCGTAAGCTGGCCTTGTTCTGCTCTCAGATCTTGCCTATTTCTCTCCCTGTTCCTCCCACTTGCTCGCTCTCTCTCTTTGTCTTTCCCCCTCTCTGTCAGCTTCAGACTGCAGTGGAGTTTTTATCAGATCTCTCTCTCTCTCTCTCTCTCTCTCTCTCTCTGCAGTCGCACACTGCAGCAGCACCCGAGCCGCTAAAGCCGATCTCACGCTCGACTCTCACAGCGGGTGTTGCTTTAGTCTGTGATGCTCCAGATGAGATTGCTTGGCGGCTGCTTGTTCTATAGACGAGCCACAGTATTTCCCAACTTGGCGGACATTATGGGAGATGTGCTCCTCTTCGCAAAACCAGTGACCTTGTAGTCCAGTCCTTTTGCACAGAGGTCTGAACAGGACCCCGAATCTCTAGCAGCTCCAGTGGCTCACTAATGAAGCCGATCCTGCAGGCTTACCTTGCCGTGGAAGCATGGAGTGAACAGAAGTGGCTAAATACAGCATTAACCACACTATTGACCATTTGAAACCTGTGAATTCACCCGATTTCTGTCAGAAACACGGGGGAGGTTTCGCAGAAAGATTACCAGAAAACAAGCAATAAATTATTCAAAAGAAACCGCAGCCAGACAAGAAAAATTGCAAAAAATGAAAGAAATTGTAATTACAAAACCAAAAACACGAGTCAAGAAAACAATAACCCAAGACCAAGCTCTCCACCCAGAGAAAGATGGTTGATGGTTGAACCTCCTCAACACCTCCACCTCCACTTGGTACGGAGAAGACGTCATTTCGTGATTTCTCGAGTTTGGAGCGACCGGAGCGCAAAGTTTCCGAATGAAACTTTCACAACAGCTTGACCTGAAACCTAAAACTCTGGGTGTTGTGATACTGCAGGGCGCATTTCACCTCTTTACTCGGTTTTATGAGATAGATTATTCCCGTTTGCCGTAAACGTAAGGCACATGTGAGGAAAAACTGTGTCAAGGTCATTACCGTATAGCTGCCAGGAATGCGAATCCAAAGTGCACCACTGGGACTGGTTGAAGAATAGCGTCGTCGATTGTAGTCCTGAAGATATGACTGAGATTTCAGATTACCTTAATTTGAACAAATCAGCCTGTACTTCCCCCCGTGGAATTATGAAGTGTCATTTGGGATGGGTAATCATCCGCTGTATCTGTGTGTCCATCAGTGTAATGGGGCTGTGTATCTGCCCCTTGAAGGCACTCCAGTTATCAGAATGAAGATAAGAGGCCTTTGCCAATTTCCTGGTTAACACTGCAATTTTTAGAGATTTACAAGAGGGCAAGAGCGAGAATTTTCTGAACAGATTGAAAATGGAAATTGGTTCGTGTCGGTCCCAAACTCCCAATTTCCTCCCGAGGTTTGTCTCATCTCGTCTTGTCTTGTTTTTCTTGTCCTTCTTATCTAATCAAGCTCGAAATGAGCCACTACAAGGCATTGTCGTCATGACAAAGACGATGTAATCCTGCCCCAACTCCCCGATTAGCTCTGCGCTGCTTGGGAGGTTTTTAAGGTGGAGGATGAAGGATAACATTTCCTGAGCAGATGGAAGAAAATGGGCACCGAGCCCCAAATAGCAAGAGCGGACCCAAAGACAAACAATCGCCTGTTAGCAGCTGGGAGTCTTGTTTTCAAAAAGAGCAACAGTCACGTTAATGGCGTTTAATTTCATTAGCGGAGCCGCCGTCAGCTCGTGAGAATGTAGTAAATGACCCCCGACACAATTAGGAGAGCTCATAAATCCCCATAACGTCATTTAACTTTAATGAGCGATCTAAAAATAACTCGACAGACAACAGAAACAATGGCTGCTCTAATGTTTGCTGTCTTCGTTTCATCGCTTTGCATCGATCACACCTCCTGCCGGCGGCTCCCGCTCAGATGGTCGCTGCCTTCGCTGCTCGACTTGAGTAGAAAATTTGATTATGTAAGCAGAGATTTTCTTACTTTGCGCTTTGTTATTGACTCAGCTTGAAAAAAGTAGCCTTTCTTCCTTTTTCCCCCATCTTTCTTTTTTCTTCCCTTTCTTTGTATTCTTTCCTTTCTTCATTCGCTCCTTCCTTTTCCTTTCCTCACTGTGTTCTTTATCTCGGCTCGGGCTCGGCCTGCTCTATTGTTATGTCGTCTTTGAGTGACACCGTGGATGTTGCTGATATTTTAGCTTGAGTCATTGTTAAATTGCCAGATTAGAAAAAAAAAAAATCCCTCTCTGTGGCTTCGCCCCTCATTTTGATAAGAAACACATTATTTGCGGTGGCAGATAAGCAGCGGCGCCCAGGGGAGTGGCGTCAGGCGAAGAAAAAGGACTTGGCTTAACCTTGACTCCCGATAGAAGATAAACTGCAGAACTATAGCTCCGTATAATCTGCATTTACGTATCAGGCATCGAGCCGGCAGCTAATCCAGGGTGATTCATGAAGAAACAGTGGAATGAGGTGTTTCCCTGCTGGGCGCCCCTGGGCACGGCAAGAGAAAAAAAAAAAATCCTTGAAAGCGCGCGGGCTTTACAGAGATAAAATAAGGCCTTTCTAAAGGTTTTTCAGAATTAATGGATGGCCTTGGAAATACGTGAGTTTTGTTTACACATCCTGAGGAAAACCCTGAGATGGATATTTGTGTTGGTTTCGCCGCCATGTGCAGTTTTACAGTCTTTAAGGAGTGATGTCACCATCGACAAAACAACAACAAAAGGAATAAAAAATTAAAAACAAAATCTGTCCTTTAATTTGATAAACAGGTGAGTGTGGGAGCCAGGTTTCCACCATGAGAAGCAGCCAGTAGTCAGGAGGTCAGAGGTCAAGGCGCCCACAGTGACAGAGTGACAGAGAGGTGCGATGAAAAGAAGTAAAACGAGAGCAAGAGAAGTACCGTGGAAGGAATTTTTCGAGAGTGAGTGGAGGAGTTTGGAGATCACTCAGATGTCAAGTGCCGCTTCAACAGATGAGCTTTCAGTCTGCGACAGAAAAAAACCCAAAACAAAACAAAAAAAAAACAAGGAGCTGACCGGAGCTGAACTGACGTCTCATCGCATCTGCGCTCCCAGTGACTTCCCGTTAACCTGATGTTCAGGGCAAAAAAAGAGATGTAGGAGAAGTCACTACATTATAAATCACGGCTCTTCAGCAGGCGAATGAGAAGATTAAACTGCCTGACATGAAAATAGCCACCAAAAAAAAAAAAAAAATAAATAAAAAAATCCATCAAAATAATACAATTAAATAGTTAAATAAAAATAATTAAATGAAACAATTAGTAATAGTACAATTAAATTAAATTAAATAATAAAACACAAATAATTAAATAAAACAATTGAATAATATAAATTAAAATAATTAAATTAAATAAAGACAAATAATTACATAATTACATAAAATAAAATAAAATAAAAAAAAAAATTAAAAATAAAATGTGTTAAAGCCTGTTTTTGAAAGTAATTGAAAAAAATTGCTCCTGCCTTTTCCAGTCGAGGCTCCTCAGGCAGGTCAACCAGAAGTTTCCATTATTCAGTGCAAATGTGTCAAATACAGAACACATTAGTTTTTATGTTTAGGCTGTGATGCCTGTGTTTTGGCTGTTGTGAGGATCAGACCTGAGACCTTGTGATTACAAGACAGTCACGCTTGCATCTCAGTGGGTCTATACACTTTATAATTCTCTAAAAAAAACTTGTGCTTAAATAGAGAAGCTGAGAATGACGGGGCAGATGGGAGTCAAGTTGTTTTCCTAAAAGCCCAGTGAGTCACATGGATCCAACCTGGGACTGATTTAAGTCACAGGTTTTTAAAAGCCCTTCTTTTCCCCTTGATCTCCCTCGTGGAGCCACGGCAGGCTCGGGCACAGAAATGAAGACTTTCACCTTGCAGGCGGGTCGGGGTGACCGGGTTAAAAAGTTGGCGAGGCAAAGATCGCTCGAGTGCGCTTCAGCTCAAACAGGTTTGTAAGTGCCGACTCAGCTGGGAGGGAGCTGGGTCACGGTATCTGAAGCCACAGCTAGTTTTTAAACTCACAGAAGTTTTTTCTGACATCATGAAATATGGATTGCATCCGTTTTTTTTTTTTATTGCACTTCACCTCCTCAGCCTCAGCTAAGGCTGCAGAGCAGGCGGTCGGGGGTTTTCCGGGGGGTTGAGTGTGTGTGGGTCTGCGGAGGAAATCGAAAGCTACAGCATGGGCCTTGTTTTTGCATAATCTTGTGGCACTTGTGGTAATTCTGTTCTACAAGCAAATGTGAAAGGCATCTGACAGATGGAAAATCCTCTCTCACTTTCACTTCTTCGCCTCCTCCTCAGTTCACCTTCTTAGTGTATTAAAATGACAGACACGTTTGAAAAATTCCTCTCCAAAAGGCTCTCTATAAAAACAAAAAAAAAAAAAAAAAAAAAGTGAACACCTGAAGTTTAAGGGAATCGCTAAAATGCAGTGGATCCAGATGCTAAATCATTTCATCAAACATGGTTTTTAATACAGCTAGAATACGTTTTCATATTGGATCTCACATTTTGGAATGAAACCACCTGTTTTCCCTGGTGACTCTTTCTTTTTTAGCATACGGGGCAGAAGATTCAATGTTAAATAAATAACAGTCGCATGTTGTGATGGAAAATAAGGGCTCACAGAGCGGAGGATGATTATAATTCTTATTTATGGCATCTTCAGCAGCAGAGAGGGGGGATTCAGGGACAGGGAGCACACAGGGATGAGGAATGAAGGAAGTTTGGAAGGAGTTTTTGGGGTGAGTGTGGCGGCTGAGTCTGACACAATGATGCCGAGATGCAAAACAGGCCCAGTTTCTGGAAGCGGAGGCTGACACGGCCCAGCAGCGGAGAAGGAGGGGTGTTGGAGACGTACTGGAAACTTAACCGGGTTACGAAACTAAAACCAAGATCGTCCACCTGGCATGAAGGCATCACAGCAAACAGTTTGACGTTGGACAGGTGTCGATCCGACCGCCTGCACTCACAATGAAAACCAGTTTCGATATGATGCTGGAACAAAAGACGACATCATGTCATCGTCTGTAGCGGCTACCTGCATCGTTTTGGTAAATCTGGACATGGATCTTGCTCTGGTTTGTGTTGTAAGTGGTTTCCAAACCTCCTTTAGTATGAATTCTCACCATGCCAAAGCATCAAATAGTGAAAAATTTGTTTTTTTTTCTGTGTTGATGTTGAACTTTCCTCTTGCACATGGCTGCCCCTCAAGTGATGGTTGTGAAGCTCACCAGTGACCGTGACCGTGGCCTGTGGTTACATCAGCGGTTTAGTGGAGACAGGAAGGAAGGAGGGGAGAGGAAAGGAAGAAAGGAAGGAAGGAAGGAAAGGGAGAAGCAACAGAGCAAACCCCCGACCCTTGAGAGGGTGTTACAGGACGGTGGATTGGCGGGTGACGATGTGATGCAGCTGGAACAGATCGCTGTCAGGAGGGAGGGGAGGGGACAGACGGACGGGTGGAGGACAGACGGAGACACGCTGGACTTGATGGATGGGATGGTCGCGGCTCGGTGTCGGCGGGCAGGCGGGAGCCAAAAGCGCCGCCGCTTCCCTGACGTCCAGTCAGACAGCTGGCGCACGGAGGGAGGCGGAGCCACGCTGTCACTTTCTGCCATGAGACCAACAAAGATCCATACAAGGTGAAGCTCACCTGCCTTATTGAGAGCAGTAGAAACGGCACCGCAAAAAAAACAAACAAAAAAAAACGTCCTAACAAAGACCAGTGAAAGTCCTCCAGACGTGGAGTCAGCGCTTATGAAACCCTGCAGCATCAGACTGAGAAACAGGTTGAATCCCAGGAGAGAGAGGTGGCTATTCTCTGTATTATAGCCGTCCTGATATCAGATTAAAACAAGAATTCACAATAATGATATTACTATAACATCTGTTGAACATTTGAAGGGGAAGAAAATGCCATGAAATGCATTTATTGTTTGATTATTGTGGGTTTGGTCTCTTTCTTGGCATGAAAATACAAGATCAGCGAGGTAATGAGAGTCTGGAACCATGTCAGGTGTGTGTGTGTGTGTGTGTGCGCGCGCGCGCTATTAGGGGAGGAAGAGAAAATGAGAACAGAGAAACAAATGATTTAACAGGTGCATGACATGAATATTTCAGTTTTTAAATATCACTCTTATCATCAGTACCAGTATTTCTCCACACTCCTCTACATACTGATATTTGGGTTATTAATGCATTGGTTTGATGTTTGCCTGCACTGATTCTTAGCATGAATATGTTTATTGTTATCCAGCCTTTATTTGTGTGTGTGTGTGTGTGTGTGTGTGTGTGTGTGTGTGTGTGTGTGTGTCTTTCCACCATGACAAGAATAATTTCTGCACAAAATACTAACTTCTTGTGATTCTTTTCGGAAACCATTTTACTCTTTTATTACAAATATTAAATCTAAACATTGGACTCATTTCTGATGAACTGTCATACGTCCATAGATTCTGCAGAGACGGGACTGTTAACTTTATTATTAACGAAATCATACACTGTGCTCGAGAAAGAGGGTCCAAATACACAAAAAGCCTCAAGCATTTCTTAATAACAGGCTGCACATTTGACAACAAATCTCACACCTCTTGCTGAAGTGGATGTAAATGTAAATGTAAAGTAAATCTGGGGACCTTAACACATCTGTGAGTGAGCTATAAAAACCATAAAAAAACAAAAAGCCACACCATTTTGCGCCGTGAAAAATTGCACCTCCAGATTGTGGCTGGTCCCGTTGGTTTTAAAGGCTAATGAACCCCAAACATGTTCAGCCAATCAGCAGCTTCAGTCTGCTGTGAATGTCAAACCCTAACACACACACATGCACACGCCACATATGAGCCTGTTGCTCTTTTACACCGTAATCTCTCCGTTCATGTCAGTGTTTAGCCACCAAGCTGTAAATGCGTCCACCTGCCAGCAGGAAATTAAAATCATCAGTCCAGAGATAATTTAGGTTTGAAGGATGTCACGCTGCTTCACCGCGGAACGTTCCAGACATGAGGAGCCGCGTGCCAGTCAGACGCTCGGAGGCTCCCTGCCCTGTTTGGCGGAGGAGCGGCAGAGCGGCCCGTCTGTCGCTCTGCGGGTCGCGTCGACTGCCGCTGTGTCGAGCCGCCCCCGCCGCTAAGTGAAGGCCATCTGCGACCTGCCGTGCTCTCTGCTCCTCTCGTGCTGCAGAGCCTCCGTCCGTCCTGCATGCGTTCTCATGACTCTCATTTTGTTTATTCAGTCTTCACATCAGGCTCTTTGGTCTTGTTTCTGCGCGGGCTTGTGCCGCTAAAAGCTCCGGCCTCGTTTCCTTCTTTGGGCGCCGGCATCAGGGCATCAGGGATTTCTAGCATCATGCTCATGAATCATGAAGCAGAAGTTGGTGGTTTTCGATCGGCTGGCTTTAAACATCGTTGTCTGACATGTTCAGAGAAGTGAGATTTGACGACGTGAAGTCCAGAATTTTATTTTATTTTTCTTTTGTCCCACTAGTGCCACAATGCATTCTCACACCCAGGGCGTCATATACCAACCCTGTAACCAGAGATGGGGACTTGAGTCATTGCGACTTGGACTTGAGTCGACTCAAGTCGCTGTTTTAATGACTTGTCACTTGACTTGACAAAAAATAAAAAACTTGAGACTCGACTTGGACTCGGAAGTTTAAGACTTGGTACTTGACTCGACTTGAGACTCGATGACTTGAATGACTTGATTGTTGTTCACTTCATGTTTTCAGTTTGAATATAAAATAATATCTCTAGCCTGTAATATTACCCGATATTAGAGCGCACGCTGGGAATGGTGTTGTAATGATTGGATAACGACCTTGTCAATCAGTCATGCCCTCTCCACTACCTACCTTAGGTTTTGGAGAGACACGCCCCTCATATCAGACAGTCATCATCATGTTGGCGGTCCGTCATTTGAAGAGCCGCTCTGCCCAGTAAGTGCTTGTAAATTAGCTAACAGCCTATTACCCTGTTAATTGATAGTCAGCTTAGCTAACGTTAGCTTGATACAAGCATGGGTACGAGATGGTTTGCGTGTGATTTACAGTCTCTTACTGACTATTGGCGAGTTAGTGCATGATGTAGGGCCTGATTGACGCTAGGAAAGCAGATCAATAAAACAGAGCAATAAAGCAAAAAGTCATATTTTATAAACAGGTTAACTAAATTGGCCGATGATATTATTTGATAGTTACTAATATCTTAGATTTTCTCTTTATTAAGACCAGATTCTGCAGGTAAGATTGTAATAATGTGACTTGACTTGATCTATTACAGGATTTGACTTGACTTGACTTGACTTGACATAACCTGTGACTTGACTTGACTTGACTTGCCCAAGAAAAATTTACTTGGGACTTACTTGAGACTTGAAGGTTAAGACTTGAGACTTACTTGAGACTTGCACATGGGTGACTTGATCCCATCTCTGCCTGTAACGGTCCTTCACGTCTGATGGCGATGTGCACTGAGCTTTCTTGCCTTTAGTGTCTCGTGGTTAGGTTTAGCCTCGGTGAAGGTTCGGATAACGGAGGAAAGGTTTAGCCATAAAAACGGAAGCGACACAGAAACTAGACGGTCTGGTTCGTGGTCCTGCTCCAAGGCCGAAGCCGAAACTTGACTCAGACTGGCGGCTCGTGCTTCGGGCTCCTGCGGCTTCTCAGCCTCACGCCGCAGACGCTGCCGCTCACCGTGTATCAGGATTTCCTTGGATTTTCACCAGGATTTCCTCAACACTAAAGTTTCTTTGTTTTTTTTTTCCTCATAAATTTACCACTTGAGTCTTAAATTCTTTTTTTTTTGTCCCCACAGTGACCCTAACATTGTCACACAGGTTGGGGCATTTATTTTATTTATTCATTTATTTTATGATGTTCCCACAGAATACAAGCACAATACAAGCTTTTCTCTCCTACTTTCTGTATTTTCTTTCCCTTGTCCTTATCCTTCTCCTGCTCGGTCATTCTTTACCTCCCTCTCTCCCTCTCTCTCTGGCTCGTTCTCCCCTCTTTTCTCCCGTCTCATTTTCTCTTCCTCTGTGCCGCCCCTCCCACCCCCCGTGGACTGAGGGGGTTTTGGCAGGCAGAGCACGACACATCAGACAGTGGCCACCGGGAATGGCGCTGATGGATGGAGAGAGATGGATGGATGTACAGATGGAGGGATGGGGGGTGGGATCTGGGGGAGTGAATGAGAGGAAGCTGCTGCAAGCCTTCTTAACGCCATCTGATTATATTCTGGCTTCCAGGGACGCGTGTGAGTGTTTGTGGGTAAACTGCAATGTCCTACAGTGTGTGTGTGTGTGTGTGTGTGTGTGTGTGTGTTGACATTGGTTAGCCCATTGTTGCATAATAGCTCTGACACAGTGTTATGTGACTGGGTGTGGGTTTCCTATTGTACCCATTTGTATGCATGACTCAGTAAGATTATATGTGATTTGTGTGTGTGTGTGTGTATGTGTGTGTGTGTGCTCAGGGCTGTGTGTCTTTCTTATGCCCGCTTGGTAAATTATGCAAGTATGTTTGTCATTACAAACTCACAGCATACATGATATTTACATGATATTTACATGATATTTTGAGATTTTTAGCCTCAGGTTTTTGGTTTTAGATTTTACAGTTTTCGTTCTCTGATGGACGAAATAATTTGCGGATTGAGTTTTTGGATAGATTTGCCTGAAATTTAGATTTTCGATCCATCCGTTGATCCATCTGAACAGGGTTACAGATGAATTCCTGCAGTATAAATGTATGGAGGGTTGGGTTCAACACATCAGGCCCGTTTCAAGCTCTGGTGTGTGTGCATGTTCATTTTTTGAGTCTGTTTCTCCTCTCGTTTACTGTGTGTACACACTTGGTCATGTATTTGCGTCTCCATGTGTTTGTGTGTGTGCCTACAGTCAGTCTGTTTGGGGGGGATTTTGGAGGCAGATGCTGATATTTTTGCACTGAAGCTGCCAACATTTCAAGCCAGTGTTTATTATCTTGAAATTTAACCAACTTCCTGCCCAAAAATAATGGATTCAGTGTTTTTTTGTGGCAGAATTCAATTCTTGTGACAATGGAAAAGCCTCTGAAACAGCATTCAGCCCATCATGGGACACTAAAACTCTCCACTGGACCCAGACTGATGAAATTCTCCCAGGTTTAACAACTCTTTAAGAAATGCTCTTACAACAAGGAATATTATTGCACCATTAATTGATTGCACGTCACGTACAAAGAAAATCATGTGTCTGATTTTAAGAGGCTGCAGCCGGACGTTGGTCTAATTGAATTTGTGCTGTTGAACACGTGTCTGAGTTTGCTAGGATTCTGTGTACGTGTGCAACCAGCTGTAGCCTGGGAAACGACCTTTAACCTCCTGCTGCCCTGCACCAGACTGTACTGCAGGATTTACAGTACTGACAGCAGCAGCCTGGACTTCCTCTGCCCGTTGGCCCCCAGTAAGTTTCCAGCAGGAAATCAGAGTTACACAGCAGACAATTTGCAGATGCCTCATGTCCTCCTGCGGCTGCTGACTCATGACTTCAGAGAGTCGAGAGGCAGCTGCTGACACGATGGCACAGCTACAAAAATCATTGTTTTATTTTTAGTTTATTTTAACTTCATTTTTTTATTTTTTTATTTTATTAATTTGATTTAATATAATTTTCTTATTTTATTTTTATTTTATATTTTCTTATTTTTTTAATTTTTTTTTTAATTTAATTTTTTATTTTCTTGAAAGTCTGCCTGTTCTTTTATGTGTTGAATACATTTCATTTCAAGTCTTGGGCCCTTGAAATGAATGCAAAGCTCCACTGTAGGAGTCCATGAGAAAATTAACAATCTCATCATCCTCTTTGAAAAGCTTTCCTCTCACTGATTTGTGATTTTTTTTTTTTTTTTTTTTTTTTTCTCGGCTGTTGAGTGTCAGCAGGGCTTGAATGTGGCGGCGGCCTTCAAACCGCAGCAGTGAGTTTACTCAGAGGGAGAAGCAGCCGCCCTGCGCTCGCTGGGCTCCAGTGTTGCTCAGCACTGCGTGGGCTGCTTTCAAACCCTTTGCATGTTGTGTTTTTTCCCCGATGCAGCTGGGCCTGCTGCTGCTTCACTGGGGGAGCAAGTTTCTGCAGAAACCAAACAAATCTGGTTCCAGTCTCTTTAGCTCGACACGACGCTCTCTGCTCCTCACATCAGATTCACACAGAAACAAATGAACATCATCACTTCACGCTTCCTGTTGTTGTGCTCGGCTTTTCTACCCTGAGGAACTGCTGGCTATCAGATATAAACATCTGCCCCTTTTACCCAACAGCCCTTGCATGTTGGTGTTATTTCCTGTTTTATAAACTAAATCTGTTCTCTACAAAAAAGTTAGAGTCTTGCATGTTTAGGCCTCTCAGCTCGGTGCACATCAGAGCTGAGTCTGGCTGTCGCCTCTCATTTTAGTATTCAGTCACGTCATGCTGACATTTATAACAGAGACTCGTGATGAGAGTGACAGCCAGTCGCCACCAGAGTGACTCCACTGGGCAGAAACCTCCAGATTAACAGGATATTTGGCTTCATTTTCAGAGTTAAAATCTTGCTGTGCTTCAAAAAAGGTAAAAAAAAAAAAAAAAAAAAAAAAATACATGATAATCCAGAACAGTTTCACTTGTTTCAGGTATTTTTCTGGGAAGTATAAATCTGCTGTAAACAAGGCAGAAGAAGACAGAGAAGAAAATTCAAGTGGGATTATCTCATCCCACTGGCAGATTTTTTTTCCTCTTCTTTCGAGGAAAAACAGGATTTAAACACAGAGTATCAGAGTAAATGACCTGTGAACACGGACATTTTGCAGCATTACTATGCAGACGAGTGTGTGTGTGTGTGTGGAGAGCGTGAGTGACTCTTGTTTAGTGGCTCTTGACCTTTCTGATGCACATCAGAGCTCATTCTCATGCATCCTCATTGGACTAACTTACAGTTCATGAAATCATACTGAAATTAAAATATTCCCTAGTTTTCTAGGACCCTCTGAACCTCCTCAAGGACCTCTGGGGGGCCCTGGATCCCAGATTGAGACCCGCTGATCAAGTTAATAACTCTGATTGTCAAACTCCAGGATGCTGGTGTTTGTTTGTTTGTTTTTTTGATGCCCATGACATTTTATCAGCATTATTCTCACCTGGAAAAATGAACCAAACATGAAAACGTGCTTCCATTGAACTGGGACGCGGCATCGCAAAATTTAACGAGGGTCAGTTAAAGTTTGCTGTGTTGCGGTA
Source organism: Myripristis murdjan (assembly GCF_902150065.1). Taxonomy (NCBI): domain Eukaryota; kingdom Metazoa; phylum Chordata; class Actinopteri; order Holocentriformes; family Holocentridae; genus Myripristis; species Myripristis murdjan. The sequence goes on along the minus strand of NC_043995.1, from coordinate 31,168,086 downwards.
ATCATCAGCGGGCTGGTTAAAGGGGCATACCGCTGCATTTCAGATCCCGTCCAAAGGTGAGAGATGCTCGCTTGAGGCCAGAGCCGTCACATCTCAGCCGCTGCTTGTGCGTGTCGACTTGTGTTTGTGTTGACTTCAGTTTCATAATGTCTTGTTCGCAGGATATGCACCATCAACTTCTGTTTTGCCCTGCATCTATTGTGTGTGTGTATGTGTGTGTGTGTGTTGTGTAACTCTCCTGTGTTGCATCAGCTGCAGGTATCCAGGTCAAGCTCCTTCTGGTTTTCTTTGCAAATGACAGCACCTCTGGTTAATATGGAAAACCCGTACGGAGAGAGACATGATGAGTTTGGGGTGTAAAACAGTTGAAAATAATGCTCGACAGAAACAAGAATATTTAAATAAATCCCCACCACATCTGTTATGGTTCTCGTGCCTCGGGCTGAAACACGCCGCTGAGCTTTCTCGCTCAGCGATACCAAAGCAGATCCTCTCCTGCCGCCTTAACGGGGAGAAATCAGAATATTTTTAGTTTTAGATTCGAGAATAAATTCAGTTGAAATGATAACATCTCGTTTTCGGCTTTCGTCATGAGCAGCCGCGCCTCGGTGGCGGATGTCGTGAGCTGTGATTTTAAGTGTGAAAGCAGCTGCAGGGGTTGACAGGGTGATGACTGGGAACACTGGTTTTGACTGGAAACTCTTACGTTGTGTGAGAGGATGAGTGATTTTTGTGCAGCGAGTCTCGGGGGCTCATATTTTTGTACTGAAGTTGCCTGTAATCGATATTTTGCACTGTTTTTCAGCCTCTGTGTATTCGAACAACGTCAGACCCAAACAATTATAAGGATTCAGTTGTTGTCATCCTAAAATATTATTGTTTTCACGGTGAAAAAGCCTCTGAAACAGCATTTGGACCATCTTGGGACACTAAAACTCGTCGTGCTCCAGCACTGAAAGCTGAATGAAATCAAACCCCTCCCGGCTGTGGCGAGTGAGGAGCCATCATCGGTCCAGCCCCGGCGACTCCGAGCCTTAACTCGCCCTCTTTGCGGATAACCAGTATAAAGTGCAGCAGTCCTACTTCTAAGGGCTTATCTGGGTTAATTTGCCCAAGAAAAACACCGTGAAGCAGACATGAGAGGCAGAGCGAGCGAGCGAGCGCCGGCCGGCCTCGGGGTCGTGCGCGGTGCGTTCAGGCCCCGGGCGCTCTCACAGATCTAGGCCACTTCCTCCCGCCTCTCTCCTGGAATAAACAGGCACTCAGACCCGGGCCGGGCGAGGGCCGCGGTCAGCCGAGCATGACGGGACAAAGAGGACGGCGTGCTAACAGCGCCAGAGCCGGCGACCTCCATCTGTAATGGACGTGCCTGCCTTGCTGCATTTTTTTTTTTTTTTTTTTTTTATTTCAGCTAGTTAAAAGCCGGCTCCTTCTCGTGGAGCGTTATCCGACCTGGGTCACTTTTTAAGATGGAGGCTCTCTTTTAAAAGGAAAAAAAAATATATTGTCTGGCCAATCTCATCTAGATATGGAAAGGGAAAAATGTAAATGCCAAAGAATCAGGAGGAGATTTGGTTGATCAGTCTTTCAGCCTCAGAGGTTTTGGTCATCACCGAGGTGTTTTCCATTTGTCCTCCTTCCTCCTCCTCTCTCTCCTTCACTCTCTCTCTCTTTCTTTATGCCTCAGATTTCAGCCGGTGTGAGTTCTTGAAGGCCGACGCTCATTTACTCTGAAGTTTCCAAAAGCAGATGTTCAGTATCTTGAAATCAATGCGACGTTGAATTTTCGGAGGCTTAAAATTTACAGTAAAACAAAACTGAGCGATATAATGGAGGAAGATGAAAGTGTGCAAGGAAAAATAAGTTCCACTGCAGGTTTTCCAAACTGTTTTTTTTTTTTTTTATTTATTTATTTTTTTTACGTAGCTGTGGATGTCATGGATGTCAGCGAACAGCCGCCATTTACGAAAAAGTTAAAGTCCAGCCCTGCTGTTGTGCTCACGTCTCTCTTCATCTGCCTCCTGTTTCCCTCCTCACGTTAAACCCCCCACATCATGTTGGTGTCTGATCACAGCACAGAAACAAGACATAGATCTGGTGTAAATGTGGCTGCACAATGTGATCTTATTGCCAAAAAAAAGGGAGCACACGGGGAGAAGAAACGTCTCCTCCATCTTTTCTCTTCCTCCCGCCTCCTCCTCTCGTCTCTCCTCGGAGAGCAGCGCTGGCTGTTGCGTAATCCCGCTGTTCATCTCGCTGTTTGCCGGCTAACGAGGTGTGTTTTCTCCGTGTAAGAGTCTGCTGAATAATTGAAGCGAGCCCGCAGAGTCAGATCACCTTTTCTGCCGCTTGCAGAGAGAGAGAAGAGAGAGAGAAAAGAGAGAGAGATGGGGCTTCATTTTATGACTTGTGCTGGACTTCTCCATCCGCTTGTGCTGCTTCTCGTTTAAAAATCGCACCGGCGGCATGCACGGTGATTAAAAAATGAAGGGTGAAGCGAGAGATAAGAGACGGAGTGATGCTGAGGAGGGCCGTGATGGAGAGAGAGAGGAGAGGAGAGGAGACAGGAAAGATGAGAGCAACATAGAGAGACAAACACAGAAATGATAGATGGATTAAGAGAAGGAGGCGGTGGCTGGAAAAGGAGAGAGACAGATGAAGACAAATGAAACTAACAGAGAGAGAGAGAGAAAGGAGGAAGAGATATTTCAGTTTTGTCTTAGTCGCTTGACACTGACGTGTGTGTGTTTATATTCTCTATTACGATTTTTAAAATTTGTTTTAATCCTCTGCAGCGCTTCAGGACTTTGTTGGTGCTGTAGAAATGAAACCTTTTACAGAAACAGAGAGAAAGATGGACGGAGACGAGGGTGAAAGAACAAAGTTCAGTTCCAGTAAATTCAGCAGAAAGGGAAGTAAGAGCCGAGCCCAGCTGCCACCTGCTCGGCCTCAACAAGGAGCTTTTAAACACGTTAAGAAGTGAAACTGTACATAAATAGTAGGATTAAGACTGAACTTTATTGTCCAAATTTGTTTTGCGACCAGCAAACAGACACATCTCATAGAGTCTCATATAAACCAGAGGAAACAGTGAAGCCCCGTCTCACACCACCCACTGTGCAGGAACGGGGACATTTTTATATAAATATACATCAATTTATAAAATAAAAAATAGTAATAATATAATTTGGTAGTGATAAACAGTGTGTGTCAGAATACAGCTACATTTGCCTTATTATTAATAATAATAATAATAGAAACTAAAATCATCCACGTGTTGCTGGTAGGTCATCGCTAACAGTTTAGCGTACATGATAACTTTATCTCCAAAGTGAGAAAAGAACAAATTATAGCTGCTTTACAGCTCAGTGGTGAGTAATTCTGAATTATATGCAGCAAATTCTGGAAATTTACATGCAATATAAGACTAAAACATCACAAGCAGGGACTTGTTTCCTAGTTTTGAGTTTTATTAGGACGTTCTTTTAGCCAGCGGCCGCTTGTAGAGACATAACTCATCAGTATAATGAAAATCAAAAGGTGAAAAATGTTAAAGTTAAGAGAGGAAGGTTTTGTGGGCAACAGGCTAAAATAATAATGATAATTAAAATATCACTGTGGTGGATGAATCCGTTTCTTACCTGAAGTAGCTCCAGAAACAAACCTGGATACATCAGCTGCTGTATCAGATATTGACTTAAAATTATCTATCTACTATTTAAAATTTGACACGGACTATGTTTTATTACTAAAGGGTGTGTCTTACTTTGAATAAAGTTGATTGGGCGGTCATCACAGGTGTGTATTGTACCGTGCAGCAGGTATGATTGGGTTGTTTATGTTGCAATGATTTTTATTTCTTTTTAATTGTCATTTTAGGAAAACCGGGCTGGTTATTTCTCCATCTCCTCGTTCATCTTTCTCTCTGCCTCTCTGTCTCTCTCCCGGCTTGGTCCAGTTTTACCGCGTCGTGACTCTCATCTCTCCGTCTCGGCGTTTCTGTCCTCCCATCCCTCTTTCCCCCTCTCTCTGTTCTTCCTCCTCTTGGCTCTTCACATCACAGCCGACTCTTTCATCCTCTGCTGCGGCTCCGGAGGCTCCGACTGCCAGCCGAGCCGTGATGGGCTTGATGTTTTCACTCGCCTTCGGCCGAGAGAGAGGGAGAGAGAAAGAAAGAGAGAGAGAGAGATGGAGCTGCAGGAGAATAAAACAACAGTCCCTCTCTCTCTCTCTTGATGGGTTGATGAGGCGGAGGAGAGAAGCAGCGGGACTGCCCGTCCTTCAGAGCTCGGCTGTTCACTCCTTTTTCAGAAAAGCCTTGCAGCCGCTCTCTTATTGAGCTGTAAAGTGTTTTTTTTTTTTTTTTTTTTTTTAATTCTGTGCCTTTTGGCTTTTCATTTGCAGTTTGTGTGCAGCTGCGTCAGTCCTGCATCTCCCAGCAGCCACAGCTGGCTCCGCCTCCGACCGCGTGCAGATAACGGAGAAAGAAATGAAAAAGATAAAGAGGAATGTTGGCTTTTCACTGTGAACAGAAATGTCAACTCATGAAAACATAACATTTTTTAATCAATCAAACCTGCCTTTTTCCCTCTAACTGATCACTGATTGGTTTTCACGCCCCTCGCCGTGTGTGAAGCCCCGCCTCTCCAACCTGCTTCAACAGGAAATACATCAAATTAAAGAAGTCCTCATATGCAAATGATGCTTCATTTAGCCTGAATAAACAGGCTAATTTAGCAACGTGTTGATGTTACCATGTGACAACCAGCCACTGCTACCATTAGCCTTTACAGCAGGAATGTTAGCCGCTGTGCTAATCAGACGGTGGTCAGCTGATCAGATTTATCAAAAACCGCGTCTGAACCAGGGGCGGAGCTAAAGCGGTGGCCTGGGCTGGCAGCTGGGGTGGCCTGTTTTCAGGGTGGCAGCTTGGGCAACCCGATAGAAGATCGCCGTGTCATCTTATGCTGCATTCACTTGCACTCGGACAGGCGGGTCTCATTCCTCTCATGTTGCAGAGCGATTTCACCAGAGATAGACAGAATAAGATCATATTTACTTTTCAGCTCTGAAGAAATTAGAACAATCAGAGCTGAGTCAAGCTGGAGGTTCGGGATTCAAACAGTTTATGGCGTTTTCTCATTAGCAAAAGTGATGATTTCCATCCAACATGGCCCCCAAAGAGTGTGTTATGTATTTTCCACCGAGTTCAGTCGTCATTGTAATGATTTCTGAGGTATTTTGGAAGTATTAGATCACTCTTTTGCCAGAATCAAATCTCTTACTGATAAGACAATTAACTGTCTATGATTTCCACAAGTAATCACTGAATTTTGGCACTGAACTTTGGTACTGAAACCTTTTATATTTTGTCTGATGTGGCTTCAGATGAGTTTTTCCCTGCGTCACGAGTCCAGACGTTATGATAGCAGGAGGTCCCGGTCACAAGATCGAGCCAAATAATCATCATTTTCACAAACCCTGCAGCTCTGTCACTTTACCAGGACAGGTAATCATTAATTTAAGTTCTTCCCAAAGCCCCGTTTTAAAGAACAGAAGTACCACAACCAAAGCGCACACGTCGAGATTAAGACATAATTAAAGAAGGAATAATAAGAGCAAGAGATGGAACAAGTACAGTAGAGCAGATGAAACATTAATGATCGCTGTTGGGGAATTGGGACGCGCTGTGCAGCAGCGATTTTATGAGACAAGAATACAGATAAGACCCGAGCTAAATACCGAGTACAGATGATAATACAACAAAGATTAAAGTACATGACAAACTGCAAAAGTACGCTTTTCCAGATCTGCTTGGATTTATCTTTCCCTCGTTCACAGCAGCTGAAGGTCGTTCAGCGCCTGCCGCCTGCTTTCTCTCTCGGCTGTAAGTGGGTTAGTTTTCCCGTGCCGCCTGAATCCCTGCAGCGGAGGACCGAGAAGCGCTTGTTCCTTCAATAATCCATAACATCAGGTTTTTTTTTCCTGAGTCCAGAGTTTACATTTTACATTAACCCCTTTTCTGTGTAGCTCGCTTTTCTGTCTGTATCCACAGTGACTTTCCACTGAGACAATAAACCTTTAACACGGACGTGTCAGAGCTCATAATAAGGCCGCTAAATCAGCTCTGAGAAGAATGGAAGATGATAAACACTTTCTTCTTCAGAGCCTCAAAGTATGCAGAGTCATACCAAAGTCAAACATTTGTGTAAATGAACATGAAAGTCTGGAAAAATGTGGATGTTTAAACTGGAGGATATCCCGAAAACCTGTCTGTACTGTTTTTTTTGGACCGTTTGGGTACTGACATTATGAAAAAAAAAACCCTGGCTCTCTCTCTCTCTCTCTCTCCCTCCCTCTCTCCCTCTCTCTCTCTCTCTCTCTCTCTCTCTCTCTCTCTCTCTCTCTCTCTCTCTGTCCCATTATTGTGAAACCCCAGTGCTCTGAAAAACCTCATTAATCTGTTGGCCCGCTAAACCGAAAACCCCCTGTAGAAGGAAAACCGTCCACTTGGTGAGTTCGGTAAAGTCCGGGCCGGGGTTTCCTCGGGTTGCGGCTTAAAGGGTAAACGGGGCGGATGCGTTTCTTGGCACGGAGGCAAAACTCAGATTAACTCGGGCCGTCACTGAACCGCAGCGACTCCAGAGAGTGTGTGTGTGTGTGTGTGTTCAGAGCGAGGGGGTGTTTGTTTTCAGACTAATGGGCTCCCAGCCCAGCGGGACGTTTGGTCAGACGATTGGGGTTTCGGGGTAATGGGCCGTCACACCCGTTTGTATGGCACCCTCTCTCTCTCTCTCTCTCTCTCTCTCTCTCTCACTCTCTCTATTCTACATATATTCATATCTGTATATCTATATCTGTATATACCCATAGTAGTGCCTGTTCTTAGCTAAAGCAGATGAAGCATAATGCCAGATGAATTTGCTGATGGAGTGAGGAGGGGAACGTAGGGATAGGGAGAGAGAGAGAGGGGGAGAGAGAGAGAGAGAGAGCACGTGCGGGATGGGAATCTCGTGGCCAACGTGACATGCCGACCCACTTCTTGCAAGAGAAGGAGGAGGAGGAGGAGGAGGGGGAGGAGGAGGAGGAGAAGAAATGACTGCAGTCACTCGCCTCCTCGTCACACCTCCTCCAGAGAATATGGAGAGAAGGCCTGGATCTTCTCAGCACACACACCGGCCTCCCTGCCCGGTCCATATGCTGTGTGTGTGTGTGTGTGTGTGTGTGTGTGTGTGTTTAATCACCGAGTATGAAAACTACTCAGCAAGTCGTCTGGGTGACAGAGTTATATCGAATCCATGTGACTGTCACAAGGAGTCATTTCAGTATTGATGTGCTGTGATTCTCATTCTAAATCATTCAGTGGCTCTTCACTGCACTGAAAGTCAGATCACACTTTGTTTCAAGGGTTATATTTGTATTTTTTCTAAAATGATGCACTGAAAAAATCTTTTGGGTTGGCAAGTATAAAAGTTGGTGGAATCGTCGAGGAAAACCATGATGGTAAATCGTTAAAATACTTCTTAATAAGCAGTTTTCTGTTGTAATAATAACTGTGGTGTTTTTCAGACACATTAAACTGAAGTAGGCGTATAAACAGGATGAAGATGAGGTTATGTGTCGTAGCTGACTGTCACACAGACGGTCTCCCTAACCTTAACCACGCCCACATTTCAGGAGCAGACTCTGATTGGACGGTGACTCCGCTGGCATTCCATTGTGGCTCAATCGCTGCTTTGTTTTGGTGGAAATACAATGAGGAGCTCTGTGGCGTCTGGAGAAACGCAGCTCAGCGTTTTGTTTGGTCACGTTCAGGCCGTCACGCAGCGGAAGGCAGTGAAGCTCCGCACGCCGCCGCATCTGAAAACACAGAGACCAGGTGACAGTGCAACAAGGATTTAGCTTTTCACCTGTTTCCTGCACGTCACCAGTGGAAAGTCGGTTCTTGTCCCAGGATGCAAACAGCACGCCGAAAAGCGCAACCCGCTTTTTTCGTGGCCATTTGGGTGACTTGTGTGAATCATGCAGATCCGGTGAGTATTTTCACTGGCTAACAGCAGCACACTGGCTTAGCTTGTCTATTCAGAGAAGAGGTATCACTTCGGCTTATTTTTCAATCTGTGTTATCACAGGCATACTACTGCTCATTCATTGGCAGCTGAATTGTTAGGTCTGTTTTGATAAGTAAGTTTATTTCTTGTCTATTTAGAGTTAAAACAACAACTCACAATTTAGAATTTCACAACAATATTTTTATTTAAGATTTTACAGTACGTCCACTGTAGTGGATTTTACTGTAAAAAACATAATTTTAAATTTAAATAAAAAAAAAAAAACAATTCAGAACAATCAATTACAGACAATCAATGCCATTAACAAGAAAATATAAAATTTTCATAAGTAAAAACCAATAGCTAAACAGTATTTGACTTCCTGTTTCTTTTTTCACGACGTGTGCGTTTTTCTGCAGCTGCCATTTTGCTCAATAGAAAGTGGGTGTTCCCCTCATCCCACCTTATCACATGAGGTATCATTGGAAAGGCCTGGATGTCCTCTGTACACCAGGACTTGATAGGGGAGCTCAAATGAGTAAAAGGATATAGACGATCAACTGATGTCCACTACAGACGACATATAGGCTGGGTCTCAGGAGGATAAGCAGCACAGCTCCTGGTTCGGGGCTCAGATGATCCTCCTGCTGCCGTGTGAACTTCCAGCTGACAGTTTCCATGACAGATTTTGCAGATTCGAATCGAAACTCGCCTCGCCGCCATGTTTGGTAAACTGGTGTCACGAGGAGGGAGGGAGCGCCTGAGACTCCGATGTTAAATCTCTGCTTTGAAAACACAATCTCAGGAGCAGCTGGAAATCAGCTCAGCAGCGACGATAAAACATTTTCCGCGGCTGAGTTGTTGTGTTTTGTTGCTTTAGAACGAATGAAGGTCCATCAGCAGAGCAGCCGTTCATTTATCATGAAAACCCCAACGGTCAAACATCTTTAAAGTCTTTATGATCCCAGACGATATCAAGGCTCATATCACGATATTGATGTAATATTGATACTCAGCAGAAATAACCTCACATTACATTTAGTCACATTTAATTTAATAATAAAAGTGAATAAAGTGTCGACACACCGGCCCACAGTAGAACACACAGAGCAGGGAAACACTGCAGGGCAAAGAGGGGGAAGTGGCTTTCTGTGCGTGTGTGCGTGTGTGTGTGTGTGTGTGAGAGAGAGAGAGAGAGGAGACAGGTAGAGAGAGCAAGACAGGCACCTGTACACCGAAACTGGGTCAGGACTGTCCACTTCTTCTTCCTGTGAGCGGAGGAAGGCCTGAGAACCTGAGAAAAACTTCAGAGACGGAGAGAAAACTTTGTGATGAGCAGACACACACACACACACACACACACACACACGCACACCGAGAGAGATGAGCTGGGATTTGCTCCAGCACAGCAGTGACAATTTGTCGTGTTTGCATTAATGTTTTTGAGACGTTCGACATCGTGTGTGACGGTGTACATTTGCAATCGCACACGTTCACGCACACACACACACACACACACACACACACGCACGCACGCACACACACACACACACACACATGCAAACAAACACCTTAGTTTGGGTTAAATCCAGCACTGTCGGCTCCAACTGACAGATTAGCAGAGGGAAGGATAGGATTAGCTAAGTGCTGTTAACACCATCCCACACACACACACACAGTCCTCCAGCTGAAAAGCCTTATTTAGCTGTTGCGCTGCTGTTTCTGCTGCAGGGCGGTGATGTTACAGAAGGCAGACGTGAATGTGCTGTGCTGACACGCCGCAGCGCGCTGAAACACACACACACACACACACACACACACCGTTCGTTTTTCTGTCGGCGACGTCCAAACCCATAGAACACAGATCCACCAGGAGTTTACAGGCCCTTATTTAATGAAACTGCGGAGGAATATCAGAATATCCGAGTTTAAGCTCCTTACTGTGGCGTTCAAATCATAAAAAGTTGTGTTTTTTGTAGAGAAAGATGCTTCATGCCGCCTGATACACAAGGGCCGGGTCTCATTTTCAGGACAGTTTACTCTGTAGGGAGAAAAAGATTACAGAGCCAGTGGAGCGGCAGATAAAATCTCAAGGAAAAAACTTGACTTGTGAGAATTTCTGAATATTCTCTGAGATTAAAGTCACAAATTTACGGGAAAAAACCTTGAAAATAACCTTTTGACAATATAGCAAGTACATATAGTCTTCCTAGTAATAATCACTTCTGTAGATATTTGCAAATCCTGCTGGTTTGAGCCCAGAACCCCAATCTCCTCCTCAGCATCTGGACTCTGAAGAGACGTTGCTGTGACTCGATTCAGAAGAAAACAATCTGCTGATTCTGGGCTCAGATCAGCAGGATCTCCTTGTTCCTAAATGCCACTGCAAAGTAGAATTTGATCATCAGCTGCAGGCCTGAGACACAGCCAGCTTTTCTCATAAATTTGTGATTGTTTTTTTTTTTTTTTTTTTTTTTTGTGAATTTATAACTTTAATCTCGGAATTTTTTTGTGGCCCTAAAACGTCGTCATATTTGTGGGACATCCTGATGTTTCCTTCAGATGTCAGTGAGAATGTGTGATGCACTGAAAAGGGGAAAAAAAACAACATATATTTTTATTTGTTTGGGTGGGACTGGGGGGTCATAGGTTAGGGTTAGGTTAATATTGAGAAAAAAAAAATAAACAAACTGCGATCTAATTCCCCTGAAGTTGTAAACAAATAAATGACATTATCATGACATTATACATCAGTATCAGTGCATAACACGGCCCTGTGCTGCTGTGCCAAATAAAACTGGACCTTTTCCCAGTTTAATTTCATACTTTAAGGCTGCACACACACACACATTCACCAGTCACACACACACACACACACACACACACACAGCATGTGCTCCTTTACATTGTGAGGCACCGGCAGCCTTGTCTCGTGTTATTAGCTGCTCTGCTCGTGTGGCTTCACGTTAATTAGCCAGGTGATGTCTGTGTGTGTGTGTGTGTGTGGTGATGCTGCAGTGGGACACACACCTCACACACCCCGCGGTGCAGTTTGTCCTTGAGGTGCACATCGTCCTCAGACGTTCCCAGTTAGCAGACGTTACCGGCTGCTGGCTTCCTGCTGCTTCTTGTTGTTTTGATGTGTTTACATGTAAGACCTGTAGGGCTGTAGTCTGCTAGTCACTGGTCGATTTATTGGTCAATATGTTCTTAGTCGACCAAAATCTGATTGGTCGATTATTTGCCGTGTTCATTTTATCAGGAGTAAAGCACTAAGTGCTGATGGGGGTGTTTTCAGAACAGCCTGTTTCACAGGTAACAGTCTGTCTTCAGAACACCCCCCTCGTTTTCACAATTTTGGATTAGCCCAACCCACTGGAGACAGACAGGCAGGCCTGTATGTTCTGAACTGAAGAAAAAATTAGGCCTGGTTTTCCGACTATTTGCTTAATTAAGAGCATTTAATGAACATTTAGTCCTCTACCCTGTCAAAGACGTCGTCAGTGTGGCAGCATTTTACCAAAATAGATCTAACTCCGTCAGTTTTGAGTATAAACATCAGAATGGGCATATTTCAAAGTTTTAGTCTAATAATTGTTTTATAACTGCAGGCGACGCCGGCAGCTTGACATAGTACTATTTTCAGAAATCACAGGCTATGATGTTGCGTAGGTGCACGTGATGCAGCGTGTCAGAGCCGACTGACTGGAGTGTGTCATTCAGTGCAAAATAATTAGGTCAAAAACTATTTAATATACTGCAAATACTAGTTGTTTATGATTATTTATAATTTATTTAAGCGGACAAGGCTACCAGGTAGGCTACTGCCCAGTGAATTAATCTAATAATAGTAACTTTTTTTTTTTTTTGGATTCCCACCGCCCCCCGATTAGTCGACTTTTGGTCGAAATTTCAGGACTTTAGTTGACCAAGATTTTCTCTGGTTGACTACAGCCCTAAACACCTGATGTGTTTACATGTATGATCTCTTTTACACGCTTCCCTCGCTGATCAAATCGAAGCGGCACGTCCCTCTGGTTTACGTGCCGCGGTCCCGGTTCATTTGAGTCGCGTGTTACTTTGTTCATCCTGTTAAGTCGCTCTCAAAGAATCAAACTTTGTCAGTCCGCTTGACGCAAACGCAGCCCTGGGTATGAAAGCCACCTAAGCTGTTACTCTCACAAATCTGATGGTGTTATTTTTGGCCCAGCTGGTCGATTGGGGTGTGTGTGTGTGTGTGTGTGTGTGGCTGTAATATGGACCTCCTTACATGTGAGCTGCATCCAGCACAATAAAAGATAAAGAAGAGCTGAAATGACACCGACACAAGAATTAATGTCCATAGATGAAAACCATTAAAATCAATAACTGGAGCTTTTAAAGTGACAGACGATGGTTTCAGTTTATTTTCTGGAGAAACTGCGATCACTTTCAGAGACTCGACTCTGTGAAGTTATTAATGATCAAGGCAACCTGCTTTCAATGGTTATACTCCTCATTTAACAGTAATAATTATAGTCATAGTAATCTTTATCTAAAATCCACCTTACAAAGTGCTTCACAAATGCTTGAGGAAAGCTCCTAGCTTTGTGCTGTCAGATAAACCTGCTTGATAGTAGGGGTGGGGAAAAAGTCAATATGGGATAGTATCGTTATCAATGCATGGACGCCAAGTATTGATACTGCATCGCCAAGAATCGCAACGTTTATGACAGGTTGTTGTGGCCGTCAGACTCTTTAGCGCCTCCTGTGGAGAGTCAGAGGGTCAGAGTTAACAAACTGCATAACTGCACACTCTTTAAACTGTTGATTTAACCATTTAACTGCAAAAAATCATACCTGTAGGACTTGACAACAATTCAACCCTGTGTGTGTATATAGGGAGGTGAAGGTTTTTTGTAACGCTGGTGTGACCGAAACCTAAACCGGTGTCCTCTCCTCTGTCCTCAGGCCCAGCTGGAGGCCCAGAAGGCCACGCAGGACTTCCAGAGGGCCACCGAGGTCCTGCGGGCGGCCAAGGAGACCATCTCCCTGGCCGAGCAGCGGCTGCTGGAGGAGGACAACCGGCAGTTCGACTCGGCCTGGCAGGAGATGCTGAACCACGCCACCCAGCGGGTGAGGAGCGGGCGCCAGGGACACTGCATGTTCGATTGAGATTTGTTTTTCATTATCCAGTTGAGCTGTAACTCGTTTTTGTCTTTGCTTTTGGGTTTTCTGTTAGCCGTTTGTCTTCCTATTCATGCAGACAAAATTTAACACACCTAGTCACCAGGTGCAGTAATACCTGTGCTGTCATTAGAAACACGGTATACAATAAATGCTGACATGCATGCATCATGAATCAGAGGCAGATCCATATTTCTTCAGCTGTAAACATGATGGAAACTTACCACATCTTACAAAAAGGTCAAAAATAATATGAATGTGATATGAGGTCGTCTCTTTTCAACTGTCACCGGTGTTTACGGAGAGTTTGAATCAGAACATTTGTTGGGACCCGTGCACACACACATGTAAACGTGCTCTCTGATTGGCTGCCGCAGGTGATGGAGGCGGAGCACACGAAGACGAGGAGCGAGCTGCTGCACAAGGAGACGGCGGCCAAATACACGGCAGCCATGAGCCGCATGAAGCAGCTGGAGAAGAAACTCAAACGCACCATCAACAAGTCCAAGTGAGTTCCTCCTGTTTTTTTGCCACTGATAAACATTTAGACAACACCACCTTTTTTAGTTTGTTACCCAAAGAATCTGGTCTCCTGAGGCCTTCCTCCACAGCCAAAATACCAGCAGTCACCAGATGTTGGACTGACTCAGCTGGAGGGGAAATTTGACAAATCGCCCAAACCCTCGTGTCTCATGAAACACTTGGACGAGTTACTTTACATGCATGATAACTCTGACTGCTATCAGGAGTCTGAGATGTTAAACATAATCTGAAAAAAAAAAAAAAAAT